>NC_064621.1:514630920-514930920 GCF_023898315.1 Schistocerca nitens
AGCGCGCTATTTGTTTACAACATGACGTGAATGATGGGGAGGGGCTCTAAGGCAGTTACCTTTCGGCGACGACCTGTTGAAAAGAAACTTTATCAGCTGCGGATGCGTCTTTTAGTGGCGCGAAACGGGTCGCGATTTTTAATAAAAAGTTTCTACAGACAGTGCTGGTTATTTCTTTCAAAATGTGAAAGTGTGACTGCGGTTGGCCGCATTTTAAAATGACATGCTCTCGTTTCTTATAGACGGAACACCGAACGCGCACAAGTATCGCAGCCTTCCACAGATATTAGAAGACGTCCAGGCCATAGTGCACGAAGAACTACAGCATGTCTTCAGGAACTGTTTCCAAATCGTTGGTTGGACGCAGAGAACCTGTAACTTGGCTAGCCTGTTCCCCAGATTTGACGCCTGTAGTCTTCCTTCTGTGGGGAAATCTGAAAGACGCTGTCTACAAGGACATACCTATTACACACGATGACGTGCGACGACTATTACTGCAGCCTGCTCGGACATCTCCGCTGAAATTCTAGCACATGGGCAGCGGTCGTTCCATAGCAGACTGGAAGAGTGTATTGTAGCTGACGGTGGTCATTTTGAGCGCAACCTGTAATAGTTGTCTCGTTACTGGTCAGAATAAGGTATTGAATAAGTGTCAGTGTGTGAATTTTCAAGTATGATACCTCGTAAACGACCTTCACTAGAGACCTGCAACAAACAGCACTGATATCTACACTACTGGTCATTAAAATTGCTACACCAAGAAGAAATGCAGATGATAAATTGGTATTCATTGGACAAATGTATTATACTACAACTGACATGTGATTACATTTTCACGCAATTTGGGTGCATAGATCCTGAGAAATCAGTACCCAGAACAACCACCTCTAGCCGTAATAACGGCCTTGATACGCCTGGGCATTGAGTCAAACAAAACTTGGATGGCGTGTACGAGTACAGCTGCCCGTGCAGCTTCAACACGATATCACAGTTCATCAATTGTAGTGACTGGCCTATTGTGACGAGCCAGTTGCTGGGCCACCATTGACCAGGCGTTTTCAGTTGGTGAGAGATCTGGAGAATGTGCTGGCCAAGGCAGCAGTCGAACATTTCTGTATCCAGAAAGGCAGTTACAGGACCTGCAACATGCGGTCGTGTATTGTCCTGCTGAAATGTAGGGTTTTGCAGGGATCGAATGAACGGTGGAGCCACTGGTCGTAACACATCTGAAATGTAACGTCCACTGTTCAAAGTGCCGTCAATGCGAACAAAAGGTGACCGAGACGTGTAACCAATGGCACCCCATACCATCACGCCGGGTGATACGCCAGTATGGCGATGACGAATACACGCTGCCACTGTGCGTTCACCGCGATGCCGTCAAACACGGATGCGACCATCATGATGCTGTAAACAGAACCTGGATTCATCCGAAAAAATGACGTTTTGCCATTCGCGCACCCAGGTTCGTCGTCGAGTACACCATAGCAGGCGTGCCTGTCTCTGATGCAGCGTCAAGGGTAACCGCAGCCATGGTCTCCGAGCTGATACTCCACGCAGCTGCGAACGTCGTGGAACTGTTCGTGCAGATGGTTGTTGTCTTGCAAACGTCCCCATCTGTTGACTCAGGGATCGAGACGTGGCTGCACGATCCGTTACAGCCATGCGCATAAGATGCCTTCATCTCGACTGCTAGTGATACGAGGCCGTTGGGATACAGCACGGCGTTCCGTATTACCCTCCTGAACCCACCGATTCCATATTCTGCTAACAGTCATTGGATCTCGACCAACACTTGACGAAGCTAACTAAATTGTCTAGTAGTTGTACCACTTTTATTCCGAACCATCAACTATAAATGGAGTATGCAGCAAGTAAAGATGAGACGTTCACCTCATGGAAAAACTGCTCGCATTTTGGCTCGGCGGCTCCAATGGAGACGGACCGAGACGAGTGCGTAATTGCCCCTTTAACAACGGACGCTGGCGTCCGTATGACTTCGCCGTTCACACTTTTCCTTCTCGCAGGTCTCCGATTACCTAACTCCAGATACCAAATCAAGAGGGGATGACTTTCAGGAACCAGCCGTCAGCACTGTGTGCTGTACCTTTGGCGTCAGGTTGTTGGGAATTTTCAGTTAATGCTTAATTTGGCACTGTGCATAGAGATGTCAATAGATTTGACTTTTTTATTGGCTCTCGATCGGCAATATATTGAACTGTGAAATGTGTTTTCTCATTACAGCAATAAAAATGTGACGGTATTCCAACTCATAAATAATAAAAAATCCTTCAAGATAAAATTAGCGATCCTCATTACCAGCCCAGATTTCACTGTTTATTTGCAGCTAAGAATCTGCGACTTGTGGAGAAGATAAGTAACGGGATATCGGGACGTCTAAGGAAGAGGTGAAATAAGCAGCTCCATTAGGGTACCCACTTGTAGTACATCTGACTTAGCTCTCCAAATGCAACGTCACACAGGGGACGGCTTGGTGTTAGTAGGGAGCAACTTGATGTTAGTAGCGAACAGCTTGATGTTCGTAGGGAGCAACTTGGTGTTAGCCTGGCCGGCGCAGTAATGTGTTGCGGTAGGAACTTCCCTTGCAGTGAAAATAACTGCGGGATACTCCACGGAAACAGTGACCTAAGAGAATAAAACGGTAGGAGATGGTATACCAGGCGCGTCTTCAGGCTTTGTACAGGTCACTTTTTTTACGCCAAACGCCTTTATCTTGCTTCATTGTATTTTATTTGCTGCAGACGCGTTTCGCCTTTTATTTTAACGCGCCTTTTGTGGACTTCATCTGTAATAATATCGTTTTGGTTTTATACTCGGTATTTGTTGATTGAAACACAGTTCACGTTCTAATTTTTACGTAAATTAATTACTTCTTGGAGCTATTACGTTTTCCAAACGAAATCTGCTTTTCCTCTCGTCTGGTCAAAGGATAGGGGTCGCACTGTCAATTCACTTGTGAAACATCGACATATTTTCACGTTACGATCCTTTTTTTTGTAGTTTTCATATTTCTTGAACCAGCAGTAGCAGATTTTCTTACGCTAACTGTGATTTCTGTCATAACTGTGTGATCACTTGATGTCTGTTTCCCGGCCGGAGTGGCCGTGCGGTTCTAGGCGCTACAGTCTGGAACCGAGCGACCGCCACGGTCGCAAGTTCGAATCCTGCCTCTGGCATGGATGTGTGTGATCTCCTTAGGTTAGTTAGGTTTAAGTAGTTCTAAGTTCTAGGCGACTGATGACCTCATAAGTTAAGTCGCATAGTGCTCAGAGCCATTTGAACCATTTTTTATGTCTGTTTTCTTATTCGTTTATGTAACGGTTGCTAACCTATTTGAAGAACAGGATGTAAACCTAACGGCTGTTCGTTTCTGCGTTCTTTCTGTATGTGCGTGCATGAAAGCGTGTGTATGTGTATGTATGTGGGTGGGTGTTTTTTTACAAGATATTTGGAAGGACGGGATTCTGTACAGTCAGGGAGGTAGAATAAAGTTGAATGTGGTTCTAATAGCTGTCAAAGAGTGGGTAAAATGTTTTATGTGTTGTTGAGATGATGAATTTTTAGTTTGACCATAAATTTAATCATCTGGAGACCTAAAACATTCTCTAGGAGATCGCTAGCGCTTTTTCAGCCTCGTTGTTTTGCTCCCGGTACACTTCACTAACTGTCAGATTAAATTAATTATCAGGTGCTCCCTCTCAGTATCAATATGATCAGGTAAACAAGGCCGTAGCTTCTTAATGGCTAGTTCCATTAGGATGTTTGTTTTCCTTTTAACAAAGAAAAAGATAAAATTTTTTGTTTATTTTAATAATTTCACTGTGGGTTGGAGTTACAGTGAAGCAGTTCTTCCATAGCTATTTACCTACTTTATATAGTGTTGGTAGGGATCTGGACCGAATTATATTTATGATTAAACTGCTTTAGACAACCGACTTGGAAAAGCCGAATGGTTGAAGAGGTAAATATACATATAATGGAAAGTAAGAGGAAACGAAGCTCAAAATATGTTAGTAAAAACGTTGAAGATATGGTTATTACATCATCTTGCACTATGGCATTGCGCCCGCCCAGTTACAACGAATAACTGGCAAAAGTGAGAAGAAATTGCGTACAGCACAGAGCTGTGTCGTATTGGAGAATGTACAAGATGTTTTAAATCTTTCATAATAGCAGTGCATATAAGCTCAGCAAGAAAACACCGTGTTCAGGTCATATTTGTCATCGACCTGAAGAAATGAGCAGGCGCACAGATATCACATTGTACAGAAAAGCGGTCTGAGGTGCCCACATTGGTTTCAGATAAAATAATCAGGAAAAACTTTCAGCTCAGCACGACTCGATGCCCATGGACTTTTCTTTCACACTATGTGACCCTGATCATTCTCGAGTTAGACCCATAGGCTATGCTTCGTCGTTCTTTCGGACAAGTTCTAGCAAAACCGTTTCTGAATGAAGAATAAATTGCACTATCTCACGTAATGTAATCCAAGTAACTCCTTGTTCTTCTGAAGAAGATACCCCTAGCGGTATCTAAACCAGGGTCAAGTCTGAAAATAAATAAAAATCGGCAACTGATTGTCTGTGTACTTTATTAATTGAATAAATTTCAACTTAATTGCAGAGAAACAGCAAACTGAACACTATAAAATAGCTTCACAGGAGATACTTGCAACACCCCTCTACTCTGCCGCCCCCTATCGCCTGCGCTGCCTCCTTCCCCCATCCTGCTCGCCCAATTCTGAGTGAAACAGGACGAAGAGCCCCATACACTTTCTCGTTCAGCCGTGCCGGAAACTTAGCGGTAAAGACTAATGAACTACAGCGCAACACAGTTACCTCAGTGATAGGCAAGCCGTCAGGCAGCAACACACGCGTACTGTAAGGATGTGCGCCGTGGTGAAAGGAGTGAAAAGCTTTATCAGCGCTATGTTTTTCAGTAAACTGTGAACTTCATGGCTTTATTTGGGGTCCAGTAGAGACTGTACTTCCTACTCATGGCCTAGGAGCCCCGTGTGGCCACTTGACGTTATTTCCTTCAGGTAGGCCAACGGTATACTGTATTTCATGCAAAAGTTTGCTCGTCCAGCTGCATATAGTGCGAACGGGTATCAGTTACTGTGCACGAAGGTTAATTTAATTTATAACAACAGTTTATTCATAATCAAAAACGTGGAATCATGCATAGTCTCTGAGCTCTCTGCCTGTAATTCCAACCTTTTTTATTAAATTTTATTCTTTCTTTTTAATGCTAACGTTTCTGTGGTAACGGCTTAGTGCCACCGAAGATGGACGACGGACCAATTCTAGAAGTTAGCATGCTCTAGTGGCAGTCGCTGGCCACCAGGATTCAAGACGGTCGTCGCTCTGTTACGGCATGCCACTAGTAACGTAACTACGCAACTGTAATTTTATTTACGCTTGTCAAGAATCAAAGACGTTCTTGTTCAATTGTGTTGAATATCTGCGAGTATCAATAGTTGTTAAACATTCAGCATAAGACAGAAACGTGATGATGTGTCTTAGAAACAGCTTCATTGGTGTGAAACGGGCATTTGTATCACCCTGACCTTTGATCAGAGACTTTACGTTCGCCTCCCCACGTCCTAGTCAAGCCATATTTGTGAAACGTGCACTTGCATTGTGCTATCATCTACGGAGCCTAAATTAGCGATTGTGAGCTAGAAAGTGGGTATAATTTGGGGTATTGGTGATTCTCTGCAATCACACGCGACTTGCGTGTCCCCTCTGCATACTCCTGTCACACGAAGTCGCGCTACATTGTTTCCCGTATCGCGAGGACACGCTACGTTAGTGTAACTGTGTGTTACCTAAGACACTTGCAGGCTGTCATAGATGCATCACCAAAAGAGTTACTTTCCACTCTATAAGATCAATTTTTTTCGACTGAGACGGGGATGACAGTCAAGCTCTCCAAGATAAACATCGTTTTTATCTTGTCAGAGTTGATGCTTTCTTTGTCACAGTCCACCTATCAATTATGCCTCGTCTCTCTTAAAGTCATGTTGATCGTGCTCCAATACTTTGTGGTTATCAAAGCGGTACGGTGGCTGGCAAATTATGATATAGTAGATCGTTGTCATCTCATTGGCGCTATGCTCTTAGCAATAGTTTATCGCAGATCTCTTGGTTGGAAAGTATTGTGAAAGAAGAGTATTAAAACTGATTACCAGAATTAGTATTCTGACCTTCGTCGGTTGCATAACCATAGCGATTATGACCTGACTTCAACAACCACATACCATGGTGACAAGCGGTCCCTTTCTCCAACCTACAGTTGTTTATTCAGTTCCGTGAGAGTGTATATTGTAATTGTAATGAAACGTCATTCCAATTTTTTCTTGTGTAACGGCTGCAATAGAAAATATCCTTATTAATGTTCCTTATTAATCCCATTCTTCTTCTTCATTTAGCGATTTACATGTCAGATTCAGTTTTTGTATTCTGTAGTGTGTACACTGAATTGCCAGATTTATAAAACACTCTCTCCCATATTCGACATTGATTACGAAATCGTCTGTCATAAAACCCAACTCTCTCTCTTCCCACGATGTATTTTAACAGTCACGTACAGAAGTAAGAAGAGGCTTCCAGACTCTCTAAATTAACTCTCTAAGATTTCTAGTTTAATTTGGCATTCAGGAAAAGTTATGTAAACTCCACATTTTTATTCGATATGTGATACATCATAGCGCCACTCTGGATATTTTTCAAACAGCAGTTTTCAGTAGTCGATATGTTACCCCACAGAGGTTCCGAGTGCAAGCACTGTGATCTTTGACTGTCAGTAACAATGTCGTTGCTTAAACATTCTAAGAGAAGCTAGTGAGTGTGTCGGATATTAGCAATGGTACAGAGCGGTAAAATTTCGAAATCTGTGGTAAGTTCCTATGGGGCCAACCTACTGAGGTCATCGGTCCCTAGGCTTACATACTACTTAATCTAACTTAAAGTAACTTATGCTAAGGACATCACACATCCGTGCCTGAGGGAGGACTCGAACCTCGAACCTCCGACCGGGGGATCCGTACGAAGCGGATTGAAATAGCTTGCAGAGTAGAGAGAGAAGGATACAGAGCGTGATGAATTGTGAAATATTATTTGGTAAAGATTAGTTCAACAAGTGGAGATTTCCAGGTACAGTTGTTGCAGCACTGTGTAATTTGTGTGTGGAAAACGGAAAGTTTTAGTAGGATTTTGCTTCATTAGTTTGCGTTACTTAGATTCATTGTTCAGACGGGACTAAGTAAAGTGTCCTATTTACATGGCTTGCTCTTTCAGTAATTAATCACATAGCAGAGTAGTTTGTTATAAAAGATAAAATTTGTAAAAATCATTGCAATTTTCCAGACATGATTATTACTTTTTACAATATTTTTTAAAGGCTACGTTACTTTCAGTCATTTATGAAGTTCAATTGTCATCACCGTCTCCTCACGAAAGAATTTCATTTTTTTTCTGGTTATGTATGTCGCCGCTTTGCAGTTTGCAGAACTCATTGGCTAAAGTCTAAGCGTGAGACGATTGGAATAGCTGCATATCCTTGCATTATACTGCACAACGCTTTCCTTTCCATTTAGTTTGCTTCCTGCTGCATTGCATATTTATATTCGTTACTTCTCTCAGTATCAAGTTTCTTTTGCCACTCGTAAGCCACAACAATTTGTTAGAGCTAGTTACATTACAGTCAGTATACAGTGAGATCATTCAGAGTTCGGTGTTGCTTTCCAGAATTCATTTTAAGCAACATTAGGTCAGTTTAAGCACAGTTCAGTTCAGATTTAATTTCCTATGCTGGCTGTTTTGTTTTTCACAGTGCAGTGTTACCTTCACGTGTACCCTACTCATTGTTTGGAAATTTAGTCAGATTGCGTACGTAAATTCACAGGGCACTTTTATAGAAACGTTTTGGTGATTGATTCTCTCAAAATTTGATTAGTAATTTTATAGAGCATTTTTATTCTATTAGGTTTGCGTGTTTGGAATTACAAGTTACGCATTGTGGCGTCACACATTGCAGCAGTGCTCTCTCCTGCACAATACGTGATTTCGCAGGATAGCTTATTTAATTTACAGATTTGATTTTCTAATTACTTTGGCAAAGTTAACTGAAAAGACAGTTATACAGTTTAATTTTGGGCGATTCATTTTACCAGATAGCGTTCTCGTAATTACACCACTTGTATTGTTCAGGATTACAACACAGACATACGAGTTGTAGAGAATTGCAGTTCAGTTTATTCAAGTTTCAGCACAAGATTAAACGTAGAAAATTTACCCCTAGACAGATTCAGCTCTCTAAAGCATTTATGTTGTTTATTGGCACTCCTTGTCATTGTAGAAATACATAGATAGGTAACATCGAAGAAATAGTTGTTCCTTGCGCTGTCAGTTTGTGCTATTAAAATCCAGGAAAATCGGTCTTAAATTTTTGAATTAACATTCATTGATCTTCAAATGCATTAACACTTATCTCTTACCTACTAATCAGCCACGAAATTAAAACTCATTTTTACATATTGAGCTCGCCTCCATAGCTGAGTGATAAGTGAAGATGCCTCCAATGCGGAGGACGCGGGTTCGATTCCAGGTACTGCTGCAGATTTTTCCTCGGTGGGAGGACTCGACCGGGGTCCACTAAGAGTCGTGATTCCAGTTGAGGAGCTACTCGAAAGAGAAGTAGCTGCTGCAGGTTCTGCAAAGTCGACAGCGAAAGGGAGTGTGGTGAGTTCACCCAACGCGCATCTAGACCGCATCAAGATGACGCCATTGGCTGAGGAAGACGCTGTGGTCGGACGGTCCCAATTGCGCCGTCTATGGCCAGAGTGCCGGAGCTTTACCTTTCATTTATACTTATTAAATGTTTAGTTTTTTCAACAGAAACGATGTTTCACTCATGAGACATGCCGAGTTCCATTGTACAAGAGGCGCAAAGGGATGGTTGAGTGTCGGGAAGGGAGGTGGCAAAATGAGAGTTAAATTTATTGAACATGGGACATATTGTCAAGGGCGGGTTGTATAGAGCTCGTCCTGGGGCGGAAATAAAAGCCGACTGCCTGTCTAGTAGTGGGGTGAATAAAATATGGTAATAGGAAGCGTGAGAGGAGGCGGTTCAAGGATGTCTGGCTGGTGACGGTTCTGGCGAACAGGGCCAGAGGTGGGAGGCACACGGCCGTCCGTTGAGTACGAAAGCCAGAAACCAATCGAGCGTCTGCACTGTGCGGCTACCAGGACACAGCAGAGCGATGACACCACGCTCTGCCATCCAAGACCCACCAGCAGCCACACATGTCACTCGCTTCCCAGGATCAAATGGGCTCTGAGCACTATGGGACTTAATATCTGAGGTCATCAGTCCCCCAGAACTTAGAACTACTTAAACCTAACTAACCTAAGGACATCACGCACATCCATGGCCGAGGCAGGATTCGAACCTGCGACCGTTACGGGCGCGCGGTTCCAGACTGAAGCGCCTAGAACCGCTCAGCCACTCAGGCCGGCTTCCCAGGATCACTACTGGTGGCGTGGCTACACCGGTTTATTCGGCAGTGGGCTGAAGGCGTCCCCTGTCAGCAGCTTGTACTGTCCTCAAAAGCACGCCGAATTGGCAAGTTGGCGTATTAAAGGCGTAAAGCCGGCCGAAGTGGCCGTGCGGTTAAAGGCGCTGCAGTCTGGAACCGCAAGACCGCTACGGTCGCAGGTTCAAATCCTGCCTCGGGCATGGATGTTTGTGATGTCCTTAGGTTAGTTAGGTTTAATTAGTTCTAAGTTCTAGGGGACTAATGACCTCAGCAGTTGAGTCCCATAGTGCTCAGAGCCATTTGAACCATTTTGAACCAAAGGCGTAAAGGGTGAAGTTGGGAAAGTATTTGAAAGGTGCTGCTGGTACCTTTGAAGTAAAAATATTTATCCAATTCGCTTAAATTTTCCAAATAGTCTGGCCATCCTGTACACCATGTGAGTTAACGAGAATTTCGCTCTCATTTAAGTATATGGCCGATAGAGTCAGCCTTCAGGAATTGTGAAACGAACCCTGTCGTCCAGGACCGGGTGCCACAAAGGGCGATGGTGATTAGATGGGGAAACTCACAGGCGTCTGTTGTCTATTGAGGCCTAAGCGCTGTAGTGTGCGAGTGAGACAGACGAGAATATACGTCATAAGAAAACCCAGTACAAGGCTTTTGTGGCCAAGGAAACGTAGCAGTGTTAATTATGGCGGATCTAAGATCGCCAAAAAGGGAAAAATTTATGAAAATTATATAATTCTGTAGTAATTCAGGTAATCAAGCCACAGTAATTTTAATCTGTCATCCTCCATGAATTTTCATGGTGATCCCAATAAAACTTGAATATTGATCATATCTATAATAGTTTAGGATTTACTGTTAAAGTGTAATTAACAAGTTTTGTAACAAAGACCTGAATGCTAAAATCTGAACGCTTTGGTCGATCTTAACGATCGACATTTCATATAGAAGCGCATCATTAAAATGACAAACGTTGTAAATATCAACTCCGTAACTTTATTTCTTTAAAAGATATAGTAAATTTAAATTATCAGTTTTTTCAGTTAAGCATCAGATCATCATCTCCTCCACACAAAACACATTGAACGATGACAGAATGACACCTTATTGAATGATAAGGTAATAGAATATTTGTTGTAAAGCTTAGTGCATAATAGTTACTTTTGTTCTTTATTTATTTATCAGAAAGCACATTCGTGCAACGTTACTGGCTGTTCATTCAAAGTTAATAAGGAAATTGTATTGGTTTTATGTTAAAGAATTTAACGTTTATTATGTAATGGATATTATTGTTACTTAACTTATATCGCGAAAGTGGTCAAGCTTTGATTATTTATATACGTTAAAATGTAAAATAATGAAGAATAAGCTGTAGCTGGACGGCTTCAGGAAAGGTAACTGCGCTTGTCAGTTGAGCGAAGATGTTCGGCGCGCGGGAAACGCAGTCGGAGACTCTGATCTAGACACCAATGAGTACAGTTCGGCTGCAGACACCAAAGGGAACAGTATGGGTGGAGACGCGAAAGCGGACGGTCGGTTCTTAGGTAGCTAGGAAGTGAAACGACTTAGAAAATTTCGCGTTCTGTGGTATCGCGGGACTTAGTCTCTGAGCGGTGAGCAGCCGCGCGCCGGGAGTGAACTTTTCGCGTAGTTAACGAGGTGGAGTTTCGAACTTGTAATTTCCCGATGAGTCTGTGAATGATGGAACTGTTCAAATGGATATACGCTCGAGTGTAACAGTAATTCTAAAAACGACCACTTTCGCTATTAGTTTGCTTTCTGAATAAACATTATTCTAACGAAATCGCAACTGTGTGGCCAACATCATTTGTGCGTCGTTAATTTAGTTCCCGATATTATTATCACTGTTATTATATGTTATTTTAACTTTGTATTTCGCAAACTTGCCATCAGCCAGACAATTTAACCAAAGGGTCACAAGTTCAAAAATGGTTCAAATGGCTCTGAGCATTATGGGACTCAACTGCTGAGGTCATTAGTTCCCTAGAACTTAGAACTAGTTAAACCTAACTAACCTAAGGACATCACAAACATCCATGCCCGAGGCAGGATTCGAACCTGCGACCGTAGCGGTCTTGCGGTTCCAGACTGCAGCGCCTTTAACCGCACGGCCACTTCGGCCGGCTAAAGGGTCACAAGTGTCTAATTTAGGGCGTGTAATGCGACACGTGCGATTCAGCCCCTAGACGAGTTTGAGCCAAGACATTTCGACGAAGAGGAACCCCGTGTGAGCCCCAACATCTTTGGGATGTTAGCTCGCAACCACATACCATGTTGACAAGAAGCCCCTTTCTCCAACACTACAGCAGTGTTCAGTTCAGTTCATTATGAACTCCATCCAAATTTTTTTATGTGTTATGACTATATGAGAACAAGCTTTTTTGGTTCCTTATTAGATCCATTTGTTTTATTCATTTAGGGATGTACATATCAGATTAAGTTTTTGTATTATGTAGTGTGTGCAGTGCACTGGCAGATTTGTAAAACACTTCAGGAATAAAAGAAAGGGCACTTACGTGAGAATATTTCATACAACTCACACAGACATGTCATTTTGTCTATACTTGTTCGTCTTTCTTTCTTTTCTCTAAAGCATAAAAATTAAGTACTTCCAGGCCTTATTGTTCAGAGATGAGGTGCGTAACAGATCCTATATCCTGGAACGGAACAATAACATACTTCCTCTATTCTTATGCAATATACAAGGTGGTTAAAACTTTCGCCACTTGGGAGGGCCCCAATGTAAAACTATTGGTCGTAGAACAATGAAACTTTCAGGAAGCCTTTGTAAGGACATACATAAGAAAAATAACGGAAAAACCATTGAAAGAAACACATGTTGATTACCACATGATAGAATGACATTTGTTAATTGCGTACCATATTTACGCTCCAGGTTACAAACGCTGCTCAATGTGACGACCTCCTGCATCCACGACAACCTGGAACGTCAGTACAGATTGCCCTACTGCTGCCTGAAACAACGGTGGACCATGGAATGTTCAGCTGTCGTGACACAACTCCTGCACTGCTTGAAGAGAGCACATTGCGTCCAGCTTTTTCAGCCATGGCAACAGTAACTTCTTGAACAATTTATGGTGCAATTAGCCGTCGGCCTCTCCTAGGAGCAATCCCAAAGCGCCATTTAATTATAACTTCCTAATCATGTTCTTCAACCCCTGTGCAGAGACAGAACTCAGTATTCCTTTAATGCGTCGATACCCGCGAAGAGCAGCAGCATCATTGCTGTTGTTTTAATGCAAAGCGTAATGCAGACTGGCGCTTGTTTCAACAATACGTCGCCGTACCAGTACCGGCACCTAACAGCACGTGATGACACTAACACTACCCACAACGCAAATCCTGTAGCACACAGTCTGGGCAACATACTTATGATGTTGGATACCCACAAGGTAGATGGTTTTCCGTCTAACACTGGCTCAAGTAGGAAAAGTTTAATTATAACCACCCTATACTACACTCTGGGTGACGCGGAACGCTGCAGTAAGTGAGGAGTCTATGAGAAGCTGTGCCAGAGCACTCTACGAAGACGTCCGCATCCACTTGGAGGAACAAATTTTGATCAACGAGATTTTTTCGGTAATGGGACCAGAGGAACTTGCACCAGTTTTTTAATGATTAGACTATGCGTCAGTGTCTTTGGTTAGCTCCCATACCTCTCCGTACTGTCACATGGAGTGAGGGTAGATGCCAGTGTGATCCATAAGTCAGATGCAGTCATAAAGCTTGGCGGAACCTTTGGTGCCTCTCGAGAGCAGAAGGCTCTGAGCCAGCAGTAGTTCTCATGCACTCCTTTATTGCCATCACAAAAATAAACACGTCCACACGCTCCATGTGCAGCTGTAACAGTCAAAAACATTATGCTGCTACGCTTGGTACACTAGTCACATTCGCAAAGAAAAGGTGCGCAGCAAGTTCGAATAGCTAACAGCTGATTTAGGGGGCTGAAACGCTAGAGGATTTTTCAGCCAAGTATGTTATGAAATTTTTACGCCTACTGCAGCTTTTAATCATTCCAAGAGCACTGATGTGTTGGCAGAAGAGCCAACACCGTGTTGCTAGAGGAGGCCGAAATGCACGCGTTTAAGCTCACGCAGACTGGCGTGAGGTCTGGAACAGTTAAAGGAGTTGAGTCTACTAAATAAAGTACGGAGTTGCTTGAATACTTAACTTTAATCCATAATTGGAGAACATCGCTCTTGATGATACATTAATTATAATCTCAATATAAACTGGTAATGGCGCCTTGCTAGGTCGTAGCAAATGACGTAGCTGAAGGCTATGCTAAGTATCGTCTCGGCAAATGAGAGCGTATTTGTCAGTATATCATCGCTAGCAAAGTCTGCTGTACAACTGGGCCGAGTGCTAGGACGTCTCTCTAGACCTGCCGTGTGGCGGCGCTCGGTTTGCAATCACTGATAGTGGCGACACGCGGGTCCGACGTATACTACCGGACCGCGGCCGATTTAAAGGCTACCACCTAGCAAGTGTGGTGTCTGGCGGTGACACCACAAGCACCACAAATAAAAGTAAGACAAATCTGTAGTTTTACGATACTGAGTGACTGTAGTTATGGAGGCAAGAAAATACGTCCACTGTTGGTCCAAAAATAACGTCTTATTCCTTTGCACTGAGACACATTTTCATATCGATATGACAGCGCCACAACGCACATTTGCGCATTTGGGAACCGCATATGGATATCATTGGTTACATCCCACTTTTCAACATAGTCTCCATTTATATGAAGATAGAAACTATTCTCGAAAGAATAGATACCATTGATGACCGTGCAGCTTCTCTAGAATAAATGATAATTTTCTGAGGGTTTCAATTAATTATCATTTACTCTAGAGAAGCTGCACGGTCATCAATGCTATCTGTTCTTTCGAGAACAGTTACTGTCTTCATATATAGCTAAAAGCTACCCGGCCATTGACCTTCGTCTGTGCGAAGGCGCACAGGTTGCCCGAACTCTTACGGGAATCGACACCTTAGTGTGCGCGAGTAATGAGTGGATGGGAAAATATCTAGTAGGTACATTACGTATGTAGATTGTGGACAGTTGGGAATGTGGGTCTCACGGGAAGCGTGCAAGGGATATGTCCCTGCAGTCGCGCTATTCAGCTGTGTCCTCGGTGGTTCAGATGGATAGAGCGTCTGCCATGTAAGCAGGAGATCACGGGTACGAGTCCCGGTCGGGGCACGCATTTTCAGCTGTCCCCATCGAGGTATATCAACAACACCTGTCGGCACCTGAGGGTTTCAATTAATTATCATATAGTCTCCATTTCTTTGCACACTCTTTTCCCATCGTTGTGCAAGCTTGAAAATACCATTACGATAGAACTCCGTTCCATGAGCATAAAGACAGTGCTTCACTGCTTTCTGAATCCTCCACAGTCTCATAACGTTCATCGCCTGTCACAATACCGGGAAAAAATCAGTTTCATTTTGAAATCTCTGAGAAGGTTTCGGCTGATTGTTCTCCTCTGTAGTTTGTGAGAACATGGGAACCAACAAGCACAAACGTTTCGGTAAGCGAAGCTTGGCATCATTTCCTGGTCTATACTGTGTCCTGCAGCAAGCGTAGCAGCAATTTCATTTACACTGACACGTCTGTGTTCTCTAAAAAGCTCACCAACTCTTTCCTCTTTGCGTTCCATGGAGGCAGTCCGCGGGCGACGGCTACGAGGCTCATATTGGATACTTGTTTTCCCATCTTTGAAATGCTTCACCCATCTCCTAACATTGATAGAACCAATGCAGACATCTCCATAAGCAAGATGACGTCTTAGGTGATTTTTCGGCAGCAGATTTTCCCTCTTTCATAAGGAACTGAATGACAGAACGCTGTTGAAGCGAAACATCGGTGTCCGCCGTTCTGGAACTACTGCCTGTGGTCAAGTGAATTGACTCTAATGTCGTAACAATATGTCAACATGTGGTGGGAACTTTGTACATTACGATGCTATAGTCGTTTTTGTTACATCGTCCGAATTCGAATATTAACAATGAATTGCTCACGACTTTCATTATGCCATTATGATCATCGTAATATTCTCTAATTCAGATGAGTGTTTGAGACTCGGTTATTATCCTAAGTATTGCTGAAACTTTAGAAAGTGCGTGTTTCATCTGTCTGAACGAGCAGTCCACCATCTTCTTGTCTTAGATACTGGCTCCGCTGTACTCATGTTTTGGCAATTTTTTAAAATTATTTTTGCCGCCGGATGCCTTTTCCGTCGCCACATACATCAATTACCTAAGGAAGGGACGTCATGTACTCCATCTGTCTGTAAATTACGTGGATTTTATTTTCTGTAGGTATATTATAGTACACTACTGGTCATTAAAATTGCTACACCAAGAACAAATGCAGATGATAAACGGGTATTCATTGGACAAATATATTATACAAGAACTGACATGTGATTACATTTCCACGCAGTTTTGGTGTATAGATCCTGATGAACCAGTACCCAGAACAACCACCTCTGGCCGTAATAACGGCCTTGATACGCCTGGACATTGAGTGAAACAGAGCTTGGATGGTGTGTACAGGTACAGCTACCCATGCAGCTTCAACACGATACCACAGTTCATCAAGAGTAGTGACTGGCGTATTGTGACGAGCCACTTCCTCAACCACCATTGACCAGACGTTTTCAGTTGGTGAGAGATCTTGAGAATGTGCTGGCCAGGGCAGCAGTCGAACATTTTCTGTATCCAGAAAGGCCCGTACAGGACCTGCAACATGCGGTCGTGCATTATCCTGCTGAAATGTAGGGTTTCGCAGGGATCGAATGAAGGGTAGAGCCACGGGTCGTAACACATCTGAAACGTAACGTCCACTGTTCAAAGTGCCGTCAATGCGAACAAGAGGTGACCGAGACGTGTAACCAATGGCACCCCATACCATCACGCGGGATGATACGCCAGTATAGCGATGACGAATACACGCTTCCAATGTGTTGAAAGGGTACAGTACCGCCCAACATTGAAAATAGGTACGAAATTCTTGTCAGAACAACACATTTTTTGTGTAAAAGTAACTCAATTTCAATTAATACAGCGAAGCCGGATACCAGTGTGGGAAAGAATGACAATTTATTTATTTAATTGATCACATGTGCACTCCCTCAAAATAAATCCCTACATCCAGTTTGGTGAGATCTGTGAAATGAATGAATGTATGGTCGTCTGCTAACCACAGATAGTGAATCGGAATATATGATCATCTTTGAGTCGATCCTTTGGCTACCTTTGGTGAGATCAAAGAGATGGAAGTTACCAGAGCTTTGGAGCGTCTGAAAGGTGGCTGACCAATAAGGTAGCAAGGTGCTTCTCCCACTTCGACAGAGGTGCGAGAGAACCGGAAGGCGGCCATGTTTCGGCACTCTGGCGCTGAACCTTCTGCTGTAAAGACCTGTTTTTTGTTGTGCTCCGTAATGAAAGTGTGGAGGCATGGTATGGATGTGGAATATTTAAGAGTAGTTAGAACTAATCATTTCTCTTTCCTAGGAACTTTTGTGGGGAAAATTACAAAGTGAGGCAGGTAATTTTAAGGGGATTGTAGTAAACCAACGGTCACAATGAGACCACGTGTAGTTATAAGTTGGGATACTAGCGTGTGTACAATAAGCTGAAATATTTAGGAATTAATAGCGTGTGTACAATAAGCTGAAATATTTAAGAAATAGCGTGTGTATCATAAGTTGAAGTATTTAAGAAATATCATTCCGTGTGACGCTAAATTTAAACTCTGAGAGAGAATCAAGGTGAGTCGGCCGTTTCTCCAGCAACGCCACTTGGCTTGCATTGCACAGGAAGACGTGCGTTTATCTCCAGAGTTCACAGTAGGAAAGTAAAATTACAAAGTGGGGCAGTGTCGTGTGAAATTGGGATAGATATTGATTGAAGTGGGAAAGCGGAAAGTGATGAAGTTGTAACCGTTCGTTGTGTAATATTTCATATTGTTGTGTTGTGTATGTCTTGTAATTTGGGTATGTGTGTTTTGGATGGGAGTAGCAAGGTAGTTACGAAAGATTTGTGGGTTATGCTTGTTCCTTCTGTATCGCTCGATCTGGAGGAAAGTTTCGTGAGGATGAATGTGAGAGGCGAAGTGTGAGGTATAATAAAAGATCCACCATCCGATCCAGGGAGTGCACTGTTGCGGTAAATAGATTACGAGACCATAGTATAGAGATTCACTAACGTAAAGCCATGCCCACTGGGCGGAATTTCTCTTGTAATTTTGTTGTAGGTTGTAGAATTTGTGTGTTTAGGAATAAATCAAATAGTGAAAAGAAAGAGATTGGTGGCCTTTTTCATTAAATTGTATGTTATCAAAATGTCCCGAATTTATATAAAAGCCGTTAAATCAAAGACAAAAAAGTAAGTGTGGTATTGCCAGTGCGTAGTGTGCAGTCAGAGTTCTATAAATCACTGATAGTCAGATGCGTGTTTCCGTTGCGTATTATTCATGTAGGAGGATAATTTGTAACTAAATAGTAAGATACGAGAATTCATGTTGCTCAATAAATTAAGGAAGAATCCACTCGCTTGGCAAACCACCCATCTTGCAGGCCTGACTGCTTGATGCCACAGTATGAGAAAGGCAAGTGGGTGCCTCTCATAATTTCGACCCTGCCAGGATTCCTAATTGGTCAGGATAATTTTGTTGCCAGGATCATTTTTTGTTAGGATATTTTGTTGTTAGGGTTTGCTGTTAATTTTTTTTATTTTTTTTGATGGAATATATTGTGATAGCGCTAAGAAGTAAAGTTTTTTCTGTTTGCAATTTCTTTCTGGATTGGTGAGGATCTTTTATTTTTTTAATTGCCATATCGTACAAGGCTGGAAGATCGTGGTATAATTTTTTTTGCGTAATGTCCGTAGTAACTAGGTCGCAGTCGAAAAACGTAGCCACAATGGAGAATAGCGATTCTGGCGTGAACGTAGCAGTGCAGCAGGAAGTAGGTGTTGACCGTGAGTTAATGAGAGGGGACGGCAGGCACTCCGAAGAGGCTGTATTGTTCAGTGGACCGCTGCAAGGGGATCCTTTGTGCGGCGGGCTTTGCTCACAACCGGGGGATTTTCCAGACGAAGCGGGCGAGCCGAGACTAGGCCAGGTGTGCGGTGAAAGTGCAGCTACCCTTAGCGAAGCTACGGTTTCTCAGGCGAACGAGGTGAGCGCGTCGACGGTAGCAAATGACGGTGGGCTACTGCAGTTTTTACAGAGGATGGATGAAAGTTTACAAGCGATGAATAGGAAGAGTGAGGAGAGAGATAGGAAGAATGAAGAGAGAGATAGGGAGAATAAGGAACGATTTGAAGCAACTAAGGAAAAATTGGAAGCAAATAACGAAAGATTAGAAGCAATCAATAGAGATAATATGGAGAGAGATAGGGAGAATAAGGAGAGAGATAGGGAGGCTAAGGAGAGATTGGAAGCAATGGATAGGGGAAATAAAGAGGCAATGAGGAAGCTACACACAGTTATCAATGAGCGTCTGTCCGCAGTTAATAATCGGTTAGATGAGGGGGAGAAGAATCTGGGTGCGGTAAAGCAAGTATGTGATGCTGTGAAAAAAAAAAAACCAATAATTTGGAGGTACGAGTAAGTGCAATAGAGAGCGATATTACCGAACGTGGGGACGTGTTGCCGGATGAGCGAATCAAAGAGATAGTAGAGGACTTACTTGCAGATAAACAAGGGGCATTAGACAGCGTAGAAGCTCAAGTCACACGGCAGGAAATGGCGCTAAATAAACACAGGGATGAAGTTGCGGTGGTAGTGGCCAGAATGAATACGATTAGCGCAGATGTAGAAAAGATCAGTATGAGAGGCGAAACAGGCTCTGACAGTACGCAGCGAGAGGTTTATGCCGACCAAGAGGAGATACAATCACTATTGCAGTTTAAAGAGGCACAATTAGAAACAAATAGGAAACATAGGGAAGAACTAGCACAGTTGCAATTAGCGTGCAGAAGCGAAGGTGAAACACCACCAGGTAGACTGCAGAGGGAGAGTGACATAAATTCAAAAAACGAAAATAGGCAGAAAGAGGAAGACGAATTCACAGAGTCAGAAGAACGGTTGTGTCGGATAAAACAGGTGGCAGACTCAACTGGGTATAGTCCAAGGCTGTCTCAATTTCAAGATTCATTACCTTCATCGAGGGGACTGCTCCGCAAAACGAAGTTTGTGTATAACTATTTGAGGGACGAGGCTAGAGCGAAAATGCAGGAAGACCTTAAAGACTGTAGTAGCTATTTAAATGAATTCAGGCCGAAAAGTAAGCAGGACCAGGTTACGCTAAGCATATTGATGATGCAAAATCGAAACGAAGGTGGCATAAGGGATTCAGTGTCGTGCTGTCAGGAAATGTTCAGACGAAACAGGTATTTGAATGTGACATACGAACCTGGGGAGCTCTTTAGGATCTGTATAACGAAGTTGCCAGTGAAATTGAGCAGAGGTATAGCGATGGCAGGCAGAGGCTTAGACGATTCCGCGTCATTTCAGCACTTGTTACAAGGATTGGGTAATGAGAGCAATATCGTGAACGGAGACACGACTCATAGGTCAGTTAGTGTCGAGGATAGGAACGGCAGAAACTATCATAATGACAGGAGAGCGTGGAATCCAGGCATTTCATTCTTGTCATAATGGATTCAAGAATAGGAGAAACTAATCCAACATATCAGCCCTTAATATCTTGCTCTAAAACACATGCAGCTGGCACTGAAAATTGTCTATGTAGCAGACAAACTCAACTAATATGTAGGAATGAAAATACCATACTTCTGATCAGAGAATAAAACGGCAGTAATGGAATCTGTTAGGCTGGTATCTCAGTAAAATTTGCAACTTTTTATTTCGAACAGTAAAGTAAAAGAGCGGTTTCTTTAAAGAATCCAGTTGCTAAAATGTTATGTAATAATGCCAATGGGTCCAGGCTAATTAGTGTGATTTGACTATTGCAGGTACTTAACACGTAATGTAAAAAGTAAACGTTGTGATCGAAGTTTTTAAATTGGATGCCATCTGATCTATAGTATGTCATTGTCGTGGTGACAGTTATAATGAAGTGCTGTGTATGGTTGTTCGGACTCTGGTGTTAGTGAAAGAGGCCACTAGCACCAAAGTTACTAACACTTGGGCTGCCCAATTCTCCCAGCTTGTATATTCTCTGCACACATTTAATTTTCGTGTAAGCACAGATTCCAAACTAGCAAATTTTTTACTGTGTATTGTGGACCATTCAGAGTGAGGCGGATTGTCCATGAAAATGCTGTACTGATTGAGACGATCAAGGGAAAACAATCTCGTGGGCTTCATCACATTTCTAACATCAAATTATGGAAAAGTTAAGGATAGATCTAAGGTAGGCAATTTATGGTAGATACTCAGTGTATTTAATTGTGGTGTGTAACGTTGTGCAGGGTCAAATCGAACATAAGAATTTTCAGGCGGGATGTCAGGAAGTATGACAGAACAGACTGGTCGAATGAGTCATGAACAGGAGTCGACAGAGTGGTGTATGTACGTATTTTTGTCGTATGAATAAGGATCAAGCAGAAACGACGTGATGATTAATGAGTGAATAAAGATAGTAGATAGAGAAGCGACGTGATAAATAGTAGTGGATAAAGGTGGTATATGAGGAGAAGCGACGTGAAGCAAGGGGATTAATAAAGAGAGATTCGACGTGATGAAACAGTGGTAAATAAAGGTGAGTAGAATTGAATAATGTGGAGATGTCTTAGATGTATGTTACAGAGAGGCCTGTGTATGCTGCAATAGAGATTGATGCCAATGATGAAGGAAGACCAGGAAATGATGGAGTAATGGACGGACGGAGAGCCGAAATACGAATGAAGAGATGAGGACAACTGCACAATGTGAAAGGACGTAAAGGGAGTATGAGACCCAGATGGTGAACGTTGTGAAATACTGACGTAAGATGTAATATAAGTGTAGATCTAATTCTTACCATAAAATATGCTATTTGGCAAAAATAATATTTTTTGTTGTTGTTGAAGCCTGGTACCAGTATAACCAATCAAAACGGTACCAAGAATGTGTGCAGTTATTTTTGCAAGTTGATTAATTTGTGTATTTTTGTTCTTAGATAAAATGTCGCGATTCTGAGTTGATATTTAGCATAAAGTGAATGCAGAGGTAAGCCGATGGAGAGAGGTGCCAGAGTGAAAGGACGAATTCGGAGACTGGAAAGCTATCTCCGAAGCAGCTTCATGTGTTATGTGGTTGAGTATAAGGGAGCAAAGGTATGGTATGTTGTAGTGAGTGTGGTGGTGTTAAGGATAGCTGACTTCTATTCTGTTAGTGTATCAATGGATTGAATGAGAGGGAAAATGTGATGTCTGGTGAGTGAGAGTCGTAGAGTAGTGTGATCAATGCACACACTCCTGTAAAGGGGATGCTACCGATCCATAACTAAAACATTATTGTGTTTTATTGTTTGTTGGGATGAACCTCGATGTCAGGTCAGGATCTGTCATACGTGTCCTAGAAACGTTGCTATATATAATGAAATGTAAAATATGTGAAGAGATACTGATTTCAGTCTGTCACAAGCACAAGGGTGCATTATATGTTGTAGATTTAGAGTCACCAGTTCCTAAAATGTTTATTGTGTTAGGATGTTAAAGTAGTTTAATATTTAATAACCTGTGGTAGGTAATTGAGAGTTGTATAGATTATTTTCTCATTTTTTTTGTTAGAACACTTTCAAGGGGTTTTAATTTCAGTCTGTCACAAGCACAAAGGTTCATTGTATATTGTAGCTTGAGAATCAACAGTTTCTAATATTTTCACTGTGATAGGATGTTAGAGTAGTTTACTATTTTGTATTGTAATTATAAGTTGTATAGATTGTTTCTTATTCATTTTGTTCTTTATTTTACACCTTCATGTTTTGTATGAGGGACGACAGGTACAATGAATAGCGCGAGTGTGGGCTGTCTATAGAAAAGAGATAAATGTTGATGTTGTATGTGTAGAAAACTAGGGTGTATAATTTTAATGTAAGAATTTCCTTTTGTCTGTAATGTTGCGAGATGCACGGAAGATCTGGCTAATTGGGTGTCGTAACGCCCATACCGCTAACGGGCCGAGCTGACGTCGCCATGGCGACAGGCGACACAGCCGCGGCACTCCCCACTCCACTATCGGACGAGGTACACTCCACGCGCCCGCTACAGCAGGTCAACTGCCTGGGGCGACACGCACGTATCACTGGCCATTCATGAGTTCCGCCACCCTTACGACTGGGGAAGGTATCCCGCGGAGGCAACAGCGGGTGGTTTCTTCTGCTCAACGGCGCGCGCAGCGGCGCTACTGCTGAATGGACGAGGCGCGGCAGAGCCCGGCGAGCATATTTTTTTACCTGCAGCTATTAACTTGTACTGGACTGTGGAGCCGTGAAACAAGATGACTGCGACTTTCCATAATGTGGAAAGTGAAGGACCGGTGTTTCCACGTTGTGAGTGGTGGAAAAGATTTTGTCTTTAGCAAACAGGACGATCGTTTTGCTTTGTCTTGACCACTGAACGGTGGGATCCATAAACTTTTGGCAGTGACTTGTTAAGTGTGCTTTGTGAATTGCATGTGGGACACTTGGTATACTTAGAGGACAGTTGTCGTATGCTGAACAATTATTATATGAAGGCAAGAAACTAGAGTGGGACATTGACATTTGCGTCTGTAGTAGGAGACATTTCTTGAACTGGCGCGGGAATAAGTGCTGTTTGTTGAAACTTACGACTTTTAATTACACCATGAACTGAAAGGACAGAACCGTGGGTAATAGTAGTTGTAGGGCCATTTTTTTTGGACGAACAGATTCGTGTGGATGGTACTCTGAGAGTGACTATGACATTTGTGTTTAATGAGAGATACAGTTTACTGTTCAGTGCGTGTTCAAAATGCCGAATTGAGTGACTCAAAGACTTTCGTCCGGGTAACCATGGGAGAGCTTTGACACCGAGACAGTGGTTCTAGGAAAACTATCAGCAACTTTTTGACCCCAAGAAAATCACAGAATGAAATGTTTCCGTGTGACTCGCAAGATAGGGAATAACGTATTTGCAATTGTGTAAATGTTTTTTTTTATATGTTTCATTCCTGAAGGGACAGCAAGCGTAATTGTATTTTATTAATATTTGTGTTTAGAATAGTTAGTATTTGTTTTTTGTCTGTTCTGGGTTATCAAGTTCACGTAGCATGTTTATTAGAATATTTGGTACAATGATGCTCTAATTTTAAGCCAGTGGCGTAATACTAACGTAGCGGTTCATGTAGCATTGATCAGTAAGATTGTCACAGGGGACAAGAGTTTGCATTGCACAACAAATATCGGAATTAACTGATGTATTTTGATGTTGTGCATAGTAATAATCTTGTTGGTGTTTTGACTGAAGCCACTTATTTTTATTATCACAGTGGTGGTATTTCACATTAAAGTGTAACGAAGGCTAGTCGAAATGCAAGTTCTTGTCGTCTATATGTGTGACAACAGAGAAATGAACAGTAGAGTAAGATAAGAGAGCTACTGGTGGATTCAAGCACTTATTGCTAAACTATTTACTGCGTGTATTGATCAAAGTTGATGAACTGACTAGCTCAGCAGCAGGTATTTGTACTGATGGACAAAGATAAGGCTAAACTCACTGTCGAGTAGTTGTGGCAATTGCTTAGGTGATGATAGTTAATGAGGTATGACATGATGTCTTAGACGAACTATATTACGTAACCAGTATGTAACTTGTGGTATATTTCATTGTTTTTCTTCTCAGTTTTTATTTCTCTGTAGGTTTGAGGTATATTTTAGAGTAATGGTATGGAGCCTGACATTCTATGTGTAACTAGTGTACGAATTTTTTTTCTTTTGTTGATTTTGTTTTGTATTTAGACTTTGCTGTGTAAGGGTTTTTACAGCGCAATTTATGAATGTCAGATTACTTGCTCTGTGTTTGGACGGTGAGCTGTTTAAAATTTCATGAGTACAATTAGTACTTTTTTTATTTGTTGTCGAATTATTGAAATTTGCATTACTCATAAATATAACGAAGATCCCAGTAACTAAAGCAAATTTTTATCTCAATATTATTTTTTCATTGCTATGATGTGATGTTTTATTTGTCATGTGGACTGTTATATATTTGTATGTGTACGTTACTCCGGATTGTGGAGAGTACAATAATGCAACAACTGCCAATAATTTGTTCGTCTATTTGAGGTCACCAGGGGCTAAGGTCTCCTCCTGGTTATTTTGATGAATTGCTACGCTTGTTTTAATACAGTTTACTTAAAAAAATGT
The DNA here is from genome assembly GCF_023898315.1 of Schistocerca nitens. NCBI lineage: Eukaryota > Metazoa > Arthropoda > Insecta > Orthoptera > Acrididae > Schistocerca > Schistocerca nitens. The sequence goes on from NC_064621.1 coordinate 514,655,882, forward strand.
TCGGAACTACCCTCGCATTGCAAGGATAGTACCGTGCCATTTTTTTCTGCATGGGTAGCCGGTGGTGAAAGGGTACAGTACCGCCCAACATTGAAAATAGGTACGAAATTCTTGTCAGAACAACACATTTTTTGTGTAAAAGTAACTCAATTTCAATTAATACAGCGAAGCCGGATACCAGTGTGGGAAAGAATGACAATTTATTTATTTAATTGATCACATGTGCACTCCCTCAAAATAAATCCCTACATCCAGTTTGGTGAGATCTGTGAAATGAATGAATGTATGGTCGTCTGCTAACCACAGATAGTGAATCGGAATATATGATCATCTTTGAGTCGATCCTTTGGCTACCTTTGGTGAGATCAAAGAGATGGAAGTTACCAGAGCTTTGGAGCGTCTGAAAGGTGGCTGACCAATAAGGTAGCAAGGTGCTTCTCCCACTTCGACAGAGGTGCGAGAGAACCGGAAGACGGCCATGTTTCGGCACTCTGGCGCTGAACCTTCTGCTGTAAAGACCTGTTTTTTGTTGTGCTCCGTAATGAAAGTGTGGAGGCATGGTATGGATGTGGAATATTTAAGAGTAGTTAGAACTAATCATTTCTCTTTCCTAGGAACTTTTGTGGGGAAAATTACAACGTGAGGCAGGTAATTTTAAGGGGATTGTAGTAAACCAACGGTCACAATGAGACCACGTGTAGTTATAAGTTGGGATACTAGCGTGTGTACAATAAGCTGAAATATTTAGGAATTAATAGCGTGTGTACAATAAGCTGAAATATTTAAGAAATAGCGTGTGTATCATAAGTTGAAGTATTTAAGAAATATCATTCCGTGTGACGCTAAATTTAAACTCTGAGAGAGAATCAAGGTGAGTCGGCCGTTTCTCCAGCAACGCCACTTGGCTTGCATTGCACAGGAAGACGTGCGTTTATCTCCAGAGTTCACAGTAGGAAAGTAAAATTACAAAGTGGGGCAGTGTCGTGTGAAATTGGGATAGATATTGATTGAAGTGGGAAAGCGGAAAGTGATGAAGTTGTAACCGTTCGTTGTGTAATATTTCATATTGTTGTGTTGTGTATGTCTTGTAATTTGGGTATGTGTGTTTTGGATGGGAGTAGCAAGGTAGTTACGAAAGATTTGTGGGTTATGCTTGTTCCTTCTGTATCGCTCGATCTGGAGGAAAGTTTCGTGAGGATGAATGTGAGAGGCGAAGTGTGAGGTATAATAAAAGATCCACCATCCGATCCAGGGAGTGCACTGTTGCGGTAAATAGATTACGAGACCATAGTATAGAGATTCACTAACGTAAAGCCATGCCCACTGGGCGGAATTTCTCTTGTAATTTTGTTGTAGGTTGTAGAATTTGTGTGTTTAGGAATAAATCAAATAGTGAAAAGAAAGAGATTGGTGGCCTTTTTCATTAAATTGTATGTTATCAAAATGTCCCGAATTTATATAAAAGCCGTTAAATCAAAGACAAAAAAGTAAGTGTGGTATTGCCAGTGCGTAGTGTGCAGTCAGAGTTCTATAAATCACTGATAGTCAGATGCGTGTTTCCGTTGCGTATTATTCATGTAGGAGGATAATTTGTAACTAAATAGTAAGATACGAGAATTCATGTTGCTCAATAAATTAAGGAAGAATCCACTCGCTTGGCAAACCACCCATCTTGCAGGCCTGACTGCTTGATGCCACAGTATGAGAAAGGCAAGTGGGTGCCTCTCAGTGTGTTCACCGCGATGTCGCCAAACACGGATGCAACCATCATGATGCTGCAAACAGAACCTGGATTCATCCGAAAAAAATGACGTTTTGCCACTCGTGCACCCAGGTTCGTCGTCGAGTACACCATCGGAGGCGCTCCCGTCTGTGATGCAGCGTCAAGGGTAGCCGCAAACATGATCTCCGAGCTGATAGTCCATGTTGCTGCAAACGTCGTCGAACTGTTCGTGCAGATGGTTGTTGTCTTGCAAACGTACCCATCTGTTGATTCAGGGATCGAGACGTGGCTGCACGATCCGTTACAGCCATGCGGATAAGATGCCTGTCATCTCGACTGCTAGTGATACGAGGCCGCTGGGATCCAGCACGGCGTTCCGCATTACCCTCCTGAACCCACAGATTCCACATTCTGCTAACAGTCATTGGATCTCGGCCAACGCGAGCAGCAATGTCATGATACGATAAACCGCAATCGCGATAGGCTACAATCCGACCTTTATCAAAGTCGGAAACGTGATGGTACGCATTTCTCTTCCTTACACGAGGCATCGCAACAACGTTTCACCAGGGAACGCTGGTCAACTGCTGTTTGTGTATGAGAAATCGGTTGGAAAGTTTCCTCATGTCAGCACGTTGTAGGTGTCGCCACCGGCGCCAACCTTGTGTGAATGCTCTGAAAAGCTAATCATTTTCATATCACAGCATCTTCTTCCTATCGGTTAAATTTCGCGTTTGTAGCACGTCATCTTCGTGGTGAAACAATTTTAATGGCCAGTAGTGTATTTAGCTGTTTGTGTAACGCGCTGCCTGAGGTGGAAAGTGGGAACATGACCAGCGTTTGCCTAAACATGCTTGGGGAACTGTCTAAAAACCGTACTCAGAATGGCCGATGCGTCAGCCGCGGTCGTTAATCTGCCGCGAGTATTCGATCCCCGTGTGACTCATCTACCTGTCCTGCGAACTGGGATCTGCGCGTTGAGCTATACGAGCGGGTCAGTGCAGTACAATGCAGGCATACGTACGTTGTGTCACGTACGTGATACAGTGCAAGAAAGTTACAACACGGTTAAGTTTAATTGTCAGCTACAGATAAAAGACAGATGATGTGAAGGTCGCGGATGTTAGTGGTCTGTGTATAGGGGGCATGAAATGAAATGACCGTACGACATTATAGGGCGGAAGACAGTTCTGCAGCCTAATGCAAGTCTTTGTATTCGACGTCACTTCGGCGCGCAAATTCAAGCGTCCCGTGTCCCTCGTTTGATTTCCTGAAAGCGAACAACAGAGCGACTCAAAAATTTGACGTGGGAGGGTAGTGAAGATCGAATCGGAGCCAAGGCCTAAGCAGTCTTGTGCGCTATCATCTTCACTGCGAGAACAACTGACACTAATTTTATCTTACGAACCATTTGAATTTGCCCGCACAACGGCCTGAATGGCTAATTCTAATGCTAATTAACTCGGAAGCGGCGCAACGTATCGAAGTTTTTTCTTAACAATTACTTTTCAGCACAACCTATTCTGCAGCACCTTTAAAAGCTTTTCAATCTGTTTCTGATCGCCCTGTACGTATGAAACTGAGTTGCTTTACGATATTGCAGTGGCTGTGTTTGTGTGCACGTCCGAAGGAGCAGGCACTGCGGCCACTACAGCCGCCGTCAAATACATGAAATGTATTTGCAGTTGCGAATACGGACAACCGTCAGCTGTATAATGGAATGACGACAGTGAAAATTTCTACTGGACCGAGACTCGAACCCGGATATCCGGCTTTACACTAACGGTTGACTTAACCGATTTGGACATGCATGCATGTCCGAAGGAACATTACATCTTACTTCCTAATAACAAAGGCACTGCAGTATGTATTTATACACCGATACTAGGCAACGACTTCAAATTAAAATGGAATTATAACATAGGCTCAGTCGTGGGGAAAGGAGGTGGTAGACTTCTGTTTACTGGTAGAATACTGGGGTAGTGCAATCAGTTTACAAAAGAGATTGTTTACCAATCACTCGTACGATCCATTCTAGAATGTGTGGGACCCGTACCAAATGGGACTAACGGGGGATTATAGATAAAAAACGCGCCTTCTCTTGCTGCATTGTACTTTATTTCTCCCAGAAGCGCTTCGCCTTTTTTTCACTTTAAGGCATCATCAAATGGATTTAGATTTATACAGTTTTGTTTTGATATGTGTTACTTGTACGTCTTAAAACAGGCCAAGTCTCGTCTTTTATGAAAGTAAGTGATTACTTACAGTTATTTGCCTTTTTAGTGGGCATCTGCGTTTCCTCTCGTCTGGTCAGAAGCTGGAGGTCGCACTATGGCTCTGTTTACGAAATATAAGTATGTTTTTATGTTCCGAACTTTTTTATTCCCACTTTTCATCACGTTTCCCCTTACTGCAGTCGTGCACTATTGGTCTTCTGTCACCTTTGATCGAAAACTGTGATTTCTTCTTTGAGTTCACTTTGTCTCATCCTATTTGGTTTGTTTATGTACATGTTTCTAACCTAACGAAGTATATGCCAAAAACTAACGTCTATTCATGTCTTTTATGTTTTAATGTCTGTGTGTGTGTGTGTGTGTGTGTGTGTGTGTGTGTGTGTGTGTGTGTGCGTGTGTGTGTGAGAGAGAGAGAGAGAGAGAGAAATAAACATAACCATAACAGAAATGAATAGACGTTAGTTTTCAGCATATACTTCCTTAGGTTGGCAAGATGTACGTAAATAAATCAAACAGGATGAGACATATAGTGAACTCAGAGTAGTTAAATGTTCAAATCACAGTTATCGATCAAATATTTATAATTAGTGACAGAAGACCGATTTGTATCTCTACAATAACGGCAAACATGATAAAATGTGGGAATAAAAAAGTTTGGAACATAAAAACATGTTTATATTTCGTAAATAGAGCTTTAGTGAGATCTTCAGCAAGTGACCAGATGAGAGGAAACGCACATGACAACTAAAAACGCGAAGAATTGTAAGTAGTCACTGAATTACATAAAAAACGAGAAGTGACCAGTTTTATAACGCACAGATAACACATATCAAAACAAAACTGTATAATCCTAGTACCCACCGACGATGCCTTAAAGCGGAAAAAGGCGAAACGCGTCCGGGAGAAATAAAGTACAGTGTAGCAAAAGAATTATTTTTTTATTTAGAAAACAAAGGTTACAGATTTGTTTGATCCTTGGCAGAGTGCCACAGAGATGTTGAAGAAACTGAACTGGAAGGCTCTTGAAGATAGACGTAAGCTATCCCCATAAAGTCGACCAATAAAGTTTCAAGGACCGACTTTAAATGATAACTCTAGGAATATACTACAGCCCCCTACGTGTCGTTCAAATAGGGATCGTGAGGACGCGATTCGAATTATTACAGCACGTAGAGTTATTCAAACAATCATTCTTCCCGCGCTCCACACGTGAACGGAACGGGAAGAAACCCTAGTAACTGGCGCAATGGCACGTACCATCTGCCATGTGCTACACGGTGGTGTGCAGAGTACAGGTACAGATGTAGACGTAGATACACTCCTGGAAATTGAAATAAGAACACCGTGAATTCATTGTCCCAGGAAGGGGAAACTTTATTGACACATTCCTGGGGTCAGATACATCACATGATCACACTGACAGAACCACAGGCACATAGACACAGGCAACAGAGCATGCACAATGTCGGCACTAGTACAGTGTATATCCACCTTTCGCAGCAATGCAGGCTGCTATTCTCCCATGGAGACGATCGTAGAGATGCTGGATGTAGTCCTGTGGAACGGCTTGCCATGCCATTTCCACCTGGCGCCTCAGTTGGACCAGCGTTCGTGCTGGACGTGCAGACCACGTGAGACGACGCTTCATCCAGTCCCAAACATGCTCAATGGGGGACAGATCCGGAGATCTTGCTGGCCAGGGTAGTTGACTTACACCTTCTAGAGCACGTTGGGTGGCACGGGATACATGCGGACGTGCATTGTCCTGTTGGAACAGCAAGTTCCCTTGCCGGTCTAGGAATGGTAGAACGATGGGTTCGATGACGGTTTGGATGTACCGTGCACTATTCAGTGTCCCCTCGACGATCACCGGTGGTGTACGGCCAGTGTAGGAGATCGCTCCCCACACCATGATGCCGGGTGTTGGCCCTGTGTGCCTCGGTCGTATGCAGTCCTGATTGTGGCGCTCACCTGCACGGCGCCAAACACGCATACGACCATCATTGGCACCAAGGCAGAAGCGACTCTCATCGCTGAAGACGACACGTCTCCATTCGTCCCTCCATTCACGCCTGTCGCGACACCGCCGGAGGCGGGCTGCACGATGTTGGGGCGTGAGCGGAAGACGGCCTAACGGTGTGCGGGACCGTAGCCCAGCTTCATGGAGACGGTTGCGAATGGTCCTCGCCGATACCCCAGGAGCAACAGTGTCCCTAATTTGCTGGGAAGTGGCGGTGCGGTCCCCTACGGCACTGCGTAGGATCCTACGGTCTTGGCGTGCATCCGTGCGTCGCTGCGGTCCGGTCCCAGGTCGACGGACACGTGCACCTTCCGCCGACCACTGGCAACAACATCGATGTACTGTGGAGACCTCACGCTCCACGTGTTGAGCAATTCGGCGGTACGTCCACCCGGCCTCCCGCATGCCCACTATACGCCCTCGCTCAAAGTCCGTCAACTGCACATACGGTTCACGTCCACGCTGTCGCGGCATGCTACCAGTGTTAAAGACTGCGATGGAGCTCCGTATGCCACGGCAAACTGGCTGACACTGACGGCGGCGGTGCACAAATGCTGCGCAGCTAGCGCCATTCGACGGCCAACACCGCGGTTCCTGGTGTGTCCGCTGTGCCGTGCGTGTGATCATTGCTTGTACAGCCCTCTCGCAGTGTCCGGAGCAAGTATGGTGGGTCTGACACACCGGTGTCAATGTGTTCTTTTTTCCATTTCCAGGAGTGTACATTCCGGAGCTCTCTAGCGGTAGAGGGGTGCAAATATGTGGACATTAAGAACAGAGGTGTAGAATGTTAATTACGTTTGTTTTATTTAAAAAGCTTCAAGAGTTTTCCCATGAAGAAATTCGGCGGCATTACTTTTCAGCACACCCTCGTGTATCTGGAGAGATGGTGAAATAGTGCTGCGTGAGAACCAGTCGAAATCCATAAACCAATGCCATAGTTGCGATATTCAAATATAATATCAAGCACCGAAAATTCCCTCTTCACTTGTTGTCGAATTCACTCTGATCAAGTATGTGAAGCTGCAGAACATACATCATTGTGCATTAGCAAATCTTCATAATTACGTTGAACAGTAGTGGGATGATATTAAGATTGATACTTGATGCTCATTCCCGGGCGAATCTTATTTTTATCAGTCTGTAGCAATAATGGATGTACCGCGGAGCTCTGATTATCTTCGAATGTAGACGCTAGAGAAATTCCAGGTACTAAAAGCTATGCTGTATTTGTTGGTGTTTTGTTTGTTGGTTCTGGTAACACCGTAGGTCACTTCGAGGAGTGGTTTCCTATAAATCGCCTTCGTCGCAGCAATCAGGAGGAGCTGCTTTAGCTTCTCTTTGGAGTTCAGGTGGCGTTGCTTGCAATTTATCATTGCAAGTCCACGAGCGTGAAGACGCAGCCTAGAGAACGAAACAAGACGAGAAAAAAGGTCCGTCGTCCATTAAAAGGAAACCTCGTGGATATCCATCGAAGGACGTGGCCTTCGCGACACAATAGAGCTTGCCTGGCACGGGCGACTGTGGCGAGACGACGAGCGGTTCTCATGAGACTTTTGAGTTAAACCGTGCTTGCATATGCATAACTCAGAAGCTCCTGTAATCACTTACGCAAGAGTGATGTTACAAAATTAGATTATATTGTAACGTCGCAAATAATTTTTATTTTCATTTTTGCAAAGTTTTTTGGCCATGTATGACTTCTTCAAACACTATATGCCCACTCATAGACATTTAGTTGCAAATAAAACAACTGCTCTTAGTTTCTCGGAGCGCAAAACTCCAGGGATAATACAGGGTGTTTGAAAAATGACCGGTATATTTGAATCGGCAATAAAAACTAAACGACCAGCGATAGAAATACACCGTTTGTTGTAATATGCTTGGGACAACAGTACATTTTCAGGCAGACAAACTTTCGAAATTACAGTAGTTACAATTTTCAACAACAGATGGCGCTGCGGTCTGGGAAACTCTATAGTACGATATTTTCCACATATCCACCATGCGTAGCAATAATATGGCGTAGTCTCTGAATGAAATTACCCGAAACCTTTGACAAAGTGTCTGGCGGAATGGCTTCACATGCAGATGAGATGTACTGCTTCAGCTGTTCAATTGTTTCTGGATTCTGGCGGTACACCTGCTCTTTCAAGTGTCCCCACAGAAAGAAGTCACAGGGGTTCATGTCTGGCGAATAGGGAGGCCAATCCACGCCGCCTCCTGTATGTTTCGGATAGCCCAAAGCAATCACACGATCATCGAAATATTCATTCAGGAAATTAAAGACGTCGGCCGTGCGATGTGGCCGGGCACCATCTTGCATAAACCACGAGGTGTTCGCAGTGTCGTCTAAGGCAGTTTGTACCGCCACAAATTCACGAAGAATGTCCAGATAGCGTGATGCAGTAATCGTTTCGGATCTGAAAAATGGGCCAACGATTCCTTTGGAAGAAATGGCGGCCCAGACCAGTACTTTTTGAGGATGCAGGGACGATGGGACTGCAACATGGGGCTTTTCGGTTCCCCATATGCGCCAGTTCTGTTTATTGACGAATCTGTCCAGGTAAAAATAAGCTTCGTCAGTAAACCAAATGCTGCCCACATGCATATCGCCGTCATCAATCCTGTGCACTATATCGTTAGCGAATGTCTCTCGTGCAGCAATGGTAGCGGCGCTGAGGGGTTGCCGCGTTTGAATTTTGTATGGATAGAGGTGTAAACTCTGGCGCATGAGACGATACGTGGACGTTGGCGTCATTTGGACCGCAGCTGCAACACGGCGAACGGAAACCCGAAGCCGCTGTTGGATCACCTGCTGCACTAGCTGCGCGTTGCCCTCTGTGGTTGCCGTACGCGGTCGCCCTACCTTTCCAGCACGTTTATCCGTCACGTTCCCAGTCCGTTGAAATTTGTCAAACAGATCCTTTATTGTATCGCTTTTCGGTCCTTTGGTTACATTAAACCTCCGTTGAAAACTTCGTCTTGTTGCAACAACACTGTGTTCTAGGCGGTGGAATTCCAACACCAGAAAAATCCTCTGTTCTACGGAATAAACCATGTTGTCTACAGCACACTTGCACGTTGTGAACAGCACACGCTTACAGAAGAAAGACGACGTACAGAATGGCGCACCCACAGACTGCGTTGTCTTCTACATCTTTCACATCACTTGCAGCGCCATCTGTTGTTGAAAATTGTAACTACTGTAATTTCGAAAGTTTGTCTGCCTGAAAATGTACTGTTGTCCCAAGCATATTGCAACAAACGGTGTATTTCTATCGCTGCTCGTTTAGTTTTTATTGCCGTTTCAAATATACCGGTCATTTTTGAAACACCCTGTAGTAACACAATCGTGCTGATGTTGTTCTTAAATTTCAAATGCTTTCTTAAAGAAACAATGTATTCGCGTTGGTGCAATTACAGATTAGTTTTTTTTTGTCTTTGTAATAATGTTAATTACTGAGCAAGGGGGAAACGACTGTCAATATGCCTCCGTATGAGCCCTAATTTTTCGTATCTTATCGGCGGCAGTAGAATCGTTCGGTAGTCAGCTACAAATGCCTATTCTCTAAATTTTCTCAATAGTGTTCCTTGAATAGCTCGTCGCCTTCCCTCCAGGGATTAGCATTTGAGTTCCCGAAGCACTCCGCAACACTTACGTGTTGTTCTTACCTACCGATAACAAATTTAGGAGCATGCCCCTGAATTGCTTCGACGCCTTCCTTCAACCCGACCTGGTACGGATCTCAAACACTCGAGCAGCATTGAAGAATAGGTCGCACCAGCGTCCTAAATGCGACCACCTTCACATGTGAATCACACTTTCCTAAAATTCTCTCAATAACCTTTCTACCACAGTTCTCACATGTTCGTTCTATTTCATGTCGCTTTGAAACGTTACGCCCAGATATTTACAAACGACTTGGGTGTGTCAAGCTGGATACTACTAATAACGTATCCGAAAATTACGGTTTGTTCATCCTACCCATCCACATTACCTTTTTCTTTCTTTTCATCTCCCTCCTAGACGTGGACGGACTGCTCGCTATTCCGCAAATTAAAAAATCACTGTCTATTCAGCTAGTTATCAGAGAAGCTGATAGTGGGGAAAATGGGGGAAGCAACTGGGAATAAATGGGAGGGGATTACCAGTTCCGGCATACGCTTTACGACCAAGGGAAACCTCCCGAAAACCTTGGTCGGAACCGGAGGATTGGAACCATATTCATTTATTTCTGGGACGTCACCCTTCGTTAAAGAAGTTGTCCCAGCCAAAAATTAAAATGTTTTGTACGTCTTAGGTGTTTAAATGTTGTATGTGTACAGTAATTATGCAAGATCCATTTGATCTGAAACCTGCTTAATGTTTTTGTTGTTTCTCAGACCGACAAATGTTTGCAAGATCAATGTAATTTATTTTAAATTTTTTTGGTCCAGCTGATTTCAGAAGTTTTTCAGAGTTCCATCTGCAAAAGATGTTTTGTTGTGTTTTAGCTTATTAATGTAGGAATATGGAAATCGACGGTAATAATTTCTTAAGAATCATTCCTGCATTCACCTTAATCGCTGTAGGGAAACGATGGGATTCGAGATGGCCATACAGGGATTTGAACAACGCTCCTCCGAAATCATATTCAGCATCTGTCTGTGTGCACATTGTGGTGGCACCATAGTAAACCTTGTGCAGGGATCAAGAGATTAAGATAAGAGAGATTAGGGCACATGCATTTTCTATGGGACAACCAATCTTCCTTCGCTCAGTGCGCGAATGGAATAGGACAGAAAATCGATAATATTGATGCGAAGTACGTCCCACCAAGTGCTTTACAGTAATTTGTGGAGGGTATACACTGTATGGCGAAGACTGGGACTGGGAAGACATGATCATATGTCCGCGGTCATGTAAATGCATGGAGTTGCAGTGCTCTGTGACAAGCTGAACGGCTACGAAACTGCATTAGTGTTGTTCGCGTTCAGTATTAGGTGCAAAGTCTGGTAGGGTAAATAAGGGGGTAAACAGCGCCAGTGTTCATAGATCACTGTGAAAGGCACGGAGATGCCGCATACTACTGTCAAACAGCGTTATCAGCACCTGACAGGGTTCGAAAGAGACCTCACTGCGAGTCTCCATTTGACCGGCAGATCGAATCTTCCAATGTCGAGGAGATTTTTCGGGCATTCGGATATGTCAGTGGCCCGATGTTGGACTGCATAGGAACGCGACGGCAATCATTCTCTTCGTCGAGGCTCGGGTCCAACACGTGTGACCACCACAAATGAGGATCGTCGTATTGAGCACCAAACAAATCGTAATCGCTTCATACGTCCGCCCGCCATATGAGAACAAGTAAGGGACTGCCTGGAACATTCTGAGTCATCCCGAACCATTGATCGGAGACTAGCAGCATTCTGACTTGGGAATAACCATCCCAGCCGTAGGCTGTCGTTAACACCGTAACACAAATGGCTGTGGTTGGTACTATCAGGCCGTTGGGAGCGCAGATTCAATCAGCCCGCGAGGGGCGGTGTCCTTCCTAAAACCGAACAAGGTAGCAAAACAAAAATTTCCGAAGGCTAAGCACCCTCTTGCGCTATCATCTGTGCTATGAGAACAACAGACACTAGTTGTATCTGGTAGGCCTCTTGAATTTGCACTCCCAACAGCCTGATTGGGTAACTACAATGCTAACTAACTCGGAAATGACGCAACAAATGGAAATTTTCTTAAAAGTTATTTCTCAGCACAGACTACCATGCAGCACCCTTACAGGCTTCTCAGATTGCTTCTGACCACCATGTACAGGGGCTCTTACTTTTCTCCGAATGAGTTATAACTGTTCTCCAAGGTTTAAGCAGCACAGTCAACGGGCATTTCGGTTTCTCGCGACATGTGTCACAGCTCCCTAATTTATGGCCTCTAGGACAGCCGCATCTATTTTTGGGTTTTATACGGAATTTTCCCCCTACTGTCAAGTCGGTTCTACAACATTTTTCTGTTATGGCATTGCAAAACTACTTGATAGCAAGCCATTGCCTTAGTTAGTGTCTCGAAAGCCGCCCAGTTTTCAGCACATTGGCCTCTTCGCTATTTTTTCTCGATTTTTTATTTATTTTTTTCTTTTTTGCAGGTTAGCACATTGTTTTGCCTACTGGTAACGTTCTGAATATATTTAGCGCATTCTATGTACAAGCTCCGACTACTTAACAGAATAAGTAACAAGTGGGAAAAAAATCAAACAGCTGAATCAACGAACTACCAGTTTTAAAAATGAATCATGACTTGTTGTAAGAGTTTAAGTTCACAGGCTATACTTTTGAGATAATAGAAAAAAAACTGTTTGCCATTTCGTTAAATAGTTAAATTCAATTGAGGCTATCGTAACTGCTGCTGCTGTTATTCACGGACATGTTTATTACAATCCTTTTCATTTCAAAAGCAATTTAGATGTATTTTAAAGTGATAATAGTTCATGGACGTAGGTCCATTTAACAATTCATTTGTAAAAAAATTGCAAAAATAGAATTTCTTATTGGTTTTTATATTGTTATTCTCAAGTAAAATTATACTTTTTTTTTCAAAGCATTATTTTTTAAAGTCAATAGTGGCTTGATATATTTTCCTGAATGGCCTCTAAATTCACGTAAAACAGTTTATTCCTCACATTTTTGCAAGTGTCGAACAATATTCCAGAACTAATATTATTTGCCCGCATCTCGTGGCCGTGCGGTAGCGTTCTCGCTTCCCACGCCCGGGTTCCCGGGTTCGATTCCCGGCGGGGTCAGGGATTTTCTCTGCCTCGTGATGGCTGGGTGTTGTGTGCTGTCCTTAGGTTAGTTAGGGTTAAGTAGTTCTAAGTTCTAGGGGACTTATGACCACAGCAGTTGAGTCCCATAGTGCTCAGAGCCATTTGAACTAATATTATTTAATTCTTTTAGAAAATCGAAACACATAATAAACAAAACATAAACTGTGGTTTTTAATAGTGATTTTACAGACACTGATGTGTTAATGTTCTCTGTCTTCTTCCCTAACATCTTCGACTCCATCCGTGTTGCTCCAGTTAACAACTGCCCGGTAGAAAATTTCTTCTTGTCCTTCAGGGGGAACAATACTTGCTGAACGTCTGCTACTTTTTTGGTTTACATGAGGACATTGCCTTCAGGACATAATAAGTTGTTAGGAAAAGCTACATCATTCATACTATTAGGCCGTGCAAGGTTAAATGTATGACATTCAGGGCTGCGTACGTAAGGTGAAGTCGTTTCACACCCTTTCAGATCTGAAGAGTGCCTAAATTCCAGTGTTAAAAGGACTTACGTCGTAGATTTACTCACACTGCAAGAAAAGATCGAAGCCTGTCTGTCAAGATCCCGACAGCATACTTTACTAAAAAAAATTGAAACTGGATTTAAGCCCTTTTAAAAAGCCATGATTCAAAAATATATGACGTATTTGTCTCTCCAGGGCACGTGACGCCCGCCCACACACACACACACACACACACACACATATATATATATATATATATATATATATATATATATATATATATATATATATATATATATATATATATATACTCCTGGAAATTGAAATAAGAACACCGTGAATTCATTGTCCCATGAAGGGGAAACTTTATTGACACATTCCTGGGGTCAGATACATCACATGATCACACTGACAGAACCACAGGCACATAGACACAGGCAACAGAGCATGCACAATGTCGGCACTAGTACAGTGTATATCCACCTTTCGCAGCAATGCAGGCTGCTATTCTCCCATGGAGACGATCGTAGAGATGCTGGATGTAGTCCTGTGGAACGGCTTGCCATGCCATTTCCACCTGGCGCCTCAGTTGGACCAGCGTTCGTGCTGGACGTGCAGACCGCGTGAGACGACGCTTCATCCAGTCCCAAACATGCTCAATGGGGGACAGATCCGGAGATCTTGCTGGCCAGGGTAGTTGACTTACACCTTCTAGAGCACGTTGGGTGGCACGGAATACATGCGGACGTGCATTGTCCTGTTGGAACAGCAAGTTCCCTTGCCGGTCTAGGAATGGTAGAACGATGGGTTCGATGACGGTTTGGATGTACCGTGCACTATTCAGTGTCCCCTCGACGATCACCAGTGGTGTACGGCCAGTGTAGGAGATCGCTCCCCACACCATGATGCCGGGTGTTGGCCCTGTGTGCCTCGGTCGTATGCAGTCCTGATTGTGGCGCTCACCTGCACGGCGCCAAACACGCATACGACCATCATTGGCACCAAGGCAGAAGCGACTCTCATCGCTGAAGACGACACGTCTCCATTCGTCCCTCCATTCACGCCTGTCGCGACACCACTGGAGGCGGGCTGCACGATGTTGGGGCGTGAGCGGAAGACGGCCTAACGGTGTGCGAGACCGTAGCCCAGCTTCATGGAGACGGTTGCGAATGGTCCTCGCCGATACCCCAGGAGCAACAGTGTCCCTAATTTGCTGGGAAGTGGCGGTGCGGTCCCCTACGGCACTGCGTAGGATCCTACGGTCTTGGCGTGCATCCGTGCGTCGCTGCGGTCCGGTCCCAGGTCGACGGGCACGTGCACCTTCCGCCGACCACTGGCGACAACATCGATGTACTTCACGCCCCACGTGTTGAGCAATTTGGCGGTACGTCCACCGGGCCTCCCGCATGCCCACTATACGCCCTCGCTCAAAGTCCGTCAACTGCACATACGGTTCACGTCCACGCTGTCGCGGCATGCTACCAGTGTTAAAGACTGCGATGGAGCTCCGTATGCCACGGCAAACTGGTTGACACTGACGGCGACGGTGCACAAATGCTGCGCAGCTAGCGCCATTCGACGGCCAACACCGCGGTTCCTGGTGTGTCCGCTGTGCCGTGCGTGTGATCATTGCTTGTACAGCCCTCTCGCAGTGTCCGGAGCAAGTATGGTGGGTCTGACTGTGTTCTTTATTCCATTTCCAGGAGTATATATATATATATATATATATATATATATATATATATATAAAACTGCTAAGCTCATCAGTCCCTAAGCTTGCACACTACTTAACCTAAATTATCCTAAGGACAAACACACACACCCATGCCCGAGGGAGGACGCGAACCTCCGCCGGGACCAGCCGCACAGTCCATGACTGCAGTGCTTTAGACCGCTCGGCTACAAAACACTCCTTCCACCAGGACTTGAATATTGCTTTCGTCAGTTTGGGATCTGTACCAGATAGGATGGATAGAGAAAATAGAGAAAATCGAAAGAATAGCAGCATGTTTTAGTACAAATTCATTTAGGAAACACGTAAGCGTCACGGAGGCGCTAAGTTGACTCTAGCGGCAGACGCTGCAAGAAAAAATGAAATGACCGTGTAGCATTGTTGGCTGGGAGGGAAGTTCGCCGGCTGGGTTTCAAGTCTTATTTCAGGTGCGCCACATTGGGTGACTTTTGTATCGGTGATGATGAAAATGGTTCGGATGGCTCTGAGCACTATGGGACTTAACTCCTGAGGTCATCAGTCCCCTAGAACTTAGAACTAATTAAACCTAACCAACCTAAGACATAATACACATCCATGCCCGAGGCAGGATTCGAACCTGCGGCCGTAGCTGTCACGCGGTTCCAGACTGTAGCGCCTAGAACCGCTCGGCCACTCCGGCCGGCGGTGATGATGAGATGATGATAACACAACACCCAGCCCACGGCCTGCGGAAATCTCCATCGAAGCCGAGAGTCGAACGCTGGCCGCTGCATCGCAGGCAAACACGTTACCACTCAGATATGCAGGCGGACACGCTCTAAAAGAAGTATATTTTATCACGGTATGGTCTACTGTGAAAACTGCGAGAGCGTATGTTCCTGGAATAGCCAGCCAACATTTTGCTTCCTCTTGCGTGTATCTCGCGAAAAGACCATGCAGATAGAACTAGAGAGATGGCAACCCACACGACGGGTTTCCAGCAATCGTTCTTCGCGCGAACCTTAAGCGACTGCAGCAGGAAAAGGGTGAAGTGCATTGGTACATCGAGTGCTCTCTATCACACACCCTACTGTGGCTTTCGGAGTATAGATGTAGGTGTAGACTACCGGTAGAAGTGCTCCCACTGGGAACCATGACAATTCTCACACGAGGATTCAGTCAAGCGAATGGTGTCGACACTTCAGCATTTAATGCTGTATCAGACGGAGAGTGCTCCATTGCCACGTCGCGTCATCACAGGGTACGAAACGAAGGTGCACCAGTGACATCTGAGAGACCCATATCCGCATCTCGTAAGAAATTAAGTAACAGTATCCTATAAGAAAGTTCTTTTCACACACTGAAGGTGTGCAGATGGTTGATTTCGTCACTGATGCACAGACCTTGAACGCTGCCAGTTATTGTCCCAAAGGAAACGAACGGAATTGCTTTCGATAAATGTCGTGCAGTTTCACGTCAACGTCCGACAGTATAGATCTCCGTTACGCTCGATCTGGTGTGGCGTTTATGGTGGAATGTATTAGAATCCCCTCCATACCCAGTTGGGCCGTTTAAAAAAAACCTGGATGGCTGCCAATTCAGAATCGATGGCGACGTTCAGAAAGCTATTTTTAAAGAAGATCCTAGACTTGGAAACATGATTTCTTTTATACTGGTTCCGACAGATTGGTTTACGGATTGATAAATGCTGAGAGAATCCTGGTGATTTTGTGGAAAAATAATATGCCATTAGATGTATACACAAATTGCAAATATGTTACCAAGAAAGCTATGTTATTTTGTGGTAACATGTGAAAATTTGTGCCAGACTGGGACACGAACCCGAATTTCCCACATGACGAGAGCGGTCACCTCAGACAAGCATGCATATCTGAAGGAACATTGCGTCGAACTATACAGACATAGTTAAATACAGAAACTGCTCTCATATTCACCAGTGTCTCAGTAAGTTTGTACCTCTCGTTTATTTCCTTCATAAATCTTTTTCACAAAAGACTTGGTACCTTACTTTTTGAATCATTCTTGAGCATACAGCTATCACAAGGTATCTGTGTAGAGAGACGAAGGCAATCCTTTTAGTACATCTCCGTCACGTAATCTGAGTTGGTTGATTCCCGAGAGTTCTGAAGTAAGGAGAGCCATGTGTAAAGCAGCGAACGAATTTAATATTAAATTCTATCTGCCAGTAAGGGAAAAAAAACCTGAAAAGTTTGGTCTTATGTTAAATCAGCAAACGTATCAAAGGCATTTTTCCAGATTCTCATAGATTCACAGTGGCAACAATGGCACTGAAACGAAGGATGGCAGTGAGAAGACCGAAATACTAAATTACTAAATTCTTTTTTCCAAACCTGTTTCACTCGGAAGATCGTACTAGCTGTTCGTCGTTTCAATAATCACACGAACGTCAAAATTACAGATATACATGTAACTGAGAGCGGTATATAAAACTAACGAAATTCGCTGAACAGAGGAAAGGCGACTGCTATTGTTGGGATATCTGTATAATTCTACACAGAGTATGGGAACCTCTTCCGGCAGCAGTGTACAGTAGGTGACCAGAGGAGCGAAGCGGTCGGTAAAATGCGCAGGTAATCATTCCTATTTTCAAGAAGGATCGTCGTACAGATGCACGGAACTATAGATCTGTATTGCCGATGTCAGTTTTATGGTAACGAATTTTGACCTTTATGAATTCCTCTGTAGGAGTCGATTCTAAAAACAACGTCCGCGTGAAACCGAATTAGCTCCGTTTGGGTACTAGACACAGAACGCAGTAGATAGAGGCACCCAGGGTCATGTCGCGTTCCTTGTCTTCCGGAACGCGTTCGATACAGTTCCGCACTGTCGCCTAAGGAACAAAATACGATGATATGGCAAATCTCACCAGCTTAGTGTTCTGATTGGAGAGTGTCTATAAAATAGACTTAGGAATATCTTCGGTTACATGTAAGATAATTAGAGTTGTAAAACTACCATGGGCTACCGTAGACTATCACAAGTAAGCGTACTCTACCGTACTTTTCCTAATAGCTTTGTTCAATTAGGATCCTAGCCCCACTACTTGTACGTTAGATGTGTTGCACACCTATCGGGCGTCATCTCATTTCGACCGCTTTATGTACATATGAGATCAGTTTGTTACTAGATTCCCCTAGATAATGAAAGCGGCGAACCCTCTAGAAAGCGAGTGAGGATATATAAAGGGTCGCATAACCTATGGAACATTTTTGTTCTTTATAACTATCTTACTGTCTATTAGTTAAAAATAAACAGTATTTATAGAAAAATTGAAATTGTCGGTATTTAATAGAGGTTTTATTTGAAAACAGTTGATTTGTAACCTAACACAGAAGGATGTTGTAGAAAAAATAAAAATACAGATTTGTCACATAGCTTTGTAAAACGCAATTTCCTTGTAAAATGTAAAATTTGAAAAAACACGAAACAAAAATATATCAAACTTCGCTTCAATACTTCGTCGAACTCAGAGTAGGCGTTGGAGAGCTGGACCACTGGGCGGGACGGACCAGTGGGAGATTTCACAGATACGCCGCGGCAGAGCAGCTCCCGCTACTAGCGAGGAAGCTCTTTTGTGAAGAAACGTTGTACACGAGTGTTGCTGTCACGTTAGTGATAGTTCTGGACAAAAACCACATTCTCTGTTCTGCTAAGTCAATAAGATTTAGCGTGCAGTTGCATAATTTTAGTATCAAGGCTTTTAGTTTGCACAATATTGATGCGGTTTTTTCCACGAGATCTTGACAAATATGTAACCACGAAACTAACCTAAAGTGGCCATCAAATTCGCTGTCGTGATGATCCATCCCTCCCAGACAATCGGCCGCAGTCTCAGATTATACTTATGGCCGTAGTCTCTGACTATACTTATTTGTCGGAAGAGTGTAGTAGAATGTAATACACAGACCAACCAACCAATTCAAAAATCATCGAAAGATCTATTGATGCAAAGCACACAAAAGAGCAGAGTTACCTGCAGTAATTAAATTTCTTTACTGACATAAGTTCGAATTAAATTCTACTAAACATAAAACTTTCAAGATTACCACCTCAAAACTGACTATTCCTAAGCCAGAATAGATAAAATTTTGGGAGGAAACCTGTTCTGTTCTCGATAAAACCAAGAATTTTAAGATGAAGGTAGCAACTGTACACAAAGAGCTAAAATCTTCTGTGAAGAAAAATAGGGATAAGAAAAGAAAGGAAACGGAAAAAGGCACCAAATTATCACCAAAGGGAAGTACTAGCAAAAATAAAAAGTTTGAAGAAGCTCAATAAGAAAAATACCGCAAGTAACCCACCATGTTCATCAGGTGAAGGCATTGTAGAGACAACGAAAGTAACTTTGACGAATGAGATGAGGATGAATGTGTTGGCTGTGGTGGAATCTGTTACGAAACTAATCAAAAATACGATTGGATTCAGCGTTTTGCCTGTTCACGATGATCAGCATTTAATAATAAACGTAATTGCTGCGTCGAAGAAAAGGAAGGATAATGATTCAACAAAATCAACAACCTCAACATACACTAATGGCCATTAAAATTGCTACACCACGAATATGACGTGCTACAGTCGCGAAATTTAACGTACATGAAGAAGATGCAGTGACATGCAAATGATTAGCTTTACAGAGCACTCACACGAGGTTGGCGCCTGTGGGGACACCAACAACGTGCTGACATGAGAAAAGTTTCCAACCAATTTCTCATACACAAACAGCAGTTGACCGGCGTTGTCTGGTGAAACGTTGTTGCGATGCCTCGTGTAAGGAGGAGAAATGCGTATCTTTGATAAAGGTCGGATTGTAGCCTATCGCGATTGCGGTTTATCGTAACGCGACATTACTGCTCACGTTGGTCGAGATCCAATGACTGTTAGCAGAATATGGAATTGGTGGGTTAAGGAGGGTAATACGGAACGTCGTGCTGGATCCCAACGGCCTCGTATCACTAGCAGTCGAGATGACAGGTATCTTGTCCGCATGGCTCTAACGGATCGTGCAGCCACGTCTCGATCCTTGAGTCAACAGATGGGGACATTTGCAAGACAACACCATCTGCACCAACAGTTCGACGACGTTAGCAGCAGCATGGACTATCAGCTCGAAGACCATGGCTACGGTTACACTTGACGCTGCATCACAGACAGGAGCGCCTGCGATGGTGTACTCAACGACGAACCTGGGTGCAAGAATGGCAAAACGTCATTTTTTCGGACGAATCCAGGTTCTGTTTACAGCATCATGAGGGTCGCATCCATGTTTGGTGGCATCGCGGTGAACGCACATTGGAAGCAAGTATTCTTCATCGCCATACTGGCGTATTACCCGGCGTGATGGTATGGGGTGCCATTGCTTACACGTCTCGGTCACCTCATGTTCGCATTGACGGCACTTTGAACAGTGGACGTTACATTTCAGATGTGTTACAACCCGTGGCTCTACCCATCTTTCGATCCCTGCGAAACGTTACATTTTGTAAGATGGCATGAACTATGCCCCTTAGATGAAGTCATTAAAGGTCACCTAACTCACGTTGAGCGAACAGTAGGGCTGAACAATGCATCTTGTAGAGGGTATAGTATGGACGTATTGGAATAATTAATGTCGGGTGATGGTTTTAAAGTAATTCACACGACATGAAAACTTTGTGGAAAAGAGTCGATTTACTGGACGCTAGTTTACCCCAGGGAAGTATTTAGAGTCGACCGTGGCCAGCTGGGGAACAGCGAAGGGAAGTGACAATAGGCAGCTTAGGGCAGCTCAAGCTCCGAGAAAGCGGTAACGCGGCGAAGCCTCCAGCCGCCTTAAGATGAGTGACAGCATGTGTCGTTGACCCCGACCCCCATGCTGGTGTACTGGGAAGCAGACGGAGAACTTGTACGCCTGTTGATAAATGTCCGTCGGTCCGTTTTCAGGGAAACATGCGAGAAAGCCGTGCAAAGCTACGGTGGAGCGGTCAACAGAGGTCAAAATAGCAACTTCACGCTGAATTAACGGTCTGCAGAATCTGAAGTAAATTAGGTGAAGAGCGACAGAATGAAATACGCCGGCCTCCGATGGGAACGTAGGACCGAGGAATCTGAAGTACACTCCTGAGAGACAGAATTCCGGAAAAATTGGTGTTTGTGCAGACGCTAACCTTGATGGGTGGCCTGGGAGGAGCTAAATAGAAGAAGTTGAGAGGAAGGGAAATTTTGTGGGAATTTGTTCACTTCCCAGAGCAGGCATTGGTCGGCTCTGGGAAGCGGCGCATAATTAACGCGACTTGCGCCGCAATTGGCGTAAGTGATTTTGCTGGAGGGAAACCGAGGCGAAGAGCGGACTGGGAGAAGTCCCCATAGAGGTCTTCCATTCCCAGCTTGCCTAGAGTGCGGACGTGGCGTTCTTTACTCAGTTTGCCTGAGAAAGAGTGAGCATCTCTGCAGTTTAGGACTTAGCAAATGGAACGATTGAGTTTGGAGATAGAAAGTTTTGGTTCAGCTATGTACTGAGCAAGATAGCTGGGAGTGAATAGACGAGTGCAGCCTTGCAGCACCACGAGGTCGGCCGACATCCACACAACAACGCCGCTCCGCCACGCTGTATTCGGTGATATTGCGCCCGCTCCGGCCACTGATTAGTTTGTTGGATCATGTCGGCAAAGTTTCCACGAGGGTTTCATGGGCCGTGTATTGTAGAATTCTTCTCGCACTTCGCATTACGCCTGGGACAATCAATAGGAATTACTTTGAGTTATCGCGCTTTACTCCACGCAAACGCAATTTATTACCACTGCCTGATAGGAGAGTCTTGTAATGTGATGATTGAAGGTCAGGAGTTAAAATAAATTTGTGCTAATCGACTGCATCTGTTTTCAAGCAAGTAGTTGAAATCCAAAGTCACTTTCTTAATTTATGCTGAGCACACAGAACACAGTCATTGGTACTAGCCTTTTTGCCGTTTTGGAGGAATGCTTCATGAACTATTTGTCGGGTCACTGCTCACACCCAGTGTATGAATTTGTGTCCTGATACATGTTTTGCGTTATCTAATTATTGAGTGTAAGGGGCACTTGGGTTTTGAGTATTCGTGTAACATAAAAGTGCAAATGATAACGAGGGGAAAAGCCAAGACAACGGCAGAATATAATCAGACGGTTACTCGGGAGAACATGGGTGATAGTAGCGAAAGCTCTACCGATGAGCGTGACTAACGCGAGTTGCAACTTCCTGAAACTGCGTATCATGATTGTCCGCTGAATAGCAAGGATGTTAAGTCAGGCAGTGGTACTGAGGGCTCGGGGGACGCAGGGAGTACATGATTAATCCATAAATATGGAAGATCCAGCCTAAGAAGGCAGAGTGTGTTGGAACAAAACGGTGTCCGACCATTATCAAACGATTCATTCACAAGTGATCCGACGGGGACGCGGAGACGGTACCTGTCTAGATATCGAAGGGTTCCTCAGAACAGAGGAGAAGAGTCGCATTTTCAACCACAAAAGGACGAGGATCAAAATGCGGCTACTCTCGAAAACATTATGGACCTGTTGCAACAGATGCAAACGTTGAACTTAGAGCAGAGCGCCAACCTTAATGCCGAAATTAAAAAGGCGAATTCGGAGCTGAAAGAGAACCTTAATGCCGAAATTAAAAAGGCGAATTCGAAGCTGGACTATAGGCTCACAGAAGTTCATAGGGAAGTAAAAGAGGAGGTAAAGAATCTCGGCGTCAAAATAGAGAGATTACCATCATCAAACGAACGGCAATTGATGCCAAATTAATTGCGAAAGGTGCAAGGAAAATAGCGAGAGAAACTCGGGACTCCACGCAAAGCACGGCAAAAGTAGGAAAGGTCATGTTATCAAGGCTACAAAGCCGGATAAAACGTGTCGAAGAAAAGCAACAAGAGCAATCGGATATAGGGCCTAACGAGATGTTGAAAGAGGAGGTGGCGATATTAAAAAGAAATTTAGAGGACGAGGTAAAACGTCTCATTACAGAGACATTAGGAAAGAAGAAGGGTGTAATTACTGCGTCGACTGAACCGTCACTTGCCGGAACACAGATAACCGCTTCACGGTGTGACAAAGTTGACACTATACGCAACGGGAGCCACGCCTTGATTCACAGCTCTGAGGCAACGACTGAGGTAAATACGGACAGCGTGCAGCTGTTCAGTGAGCACAATTGCTGACGGCTGATTAGGTGTACCGAATAACTGTCGAACATACAGAGGGGGACAGATGACGATAGCGTGTCGGAACGAATTAGTCCACGTCCAGAAGTTCATACGAATTGTAAGAACGGGCGAAATTATAACTGGAATGATGACCGGTTTGACTACAAACATTTTGTATCAGTCCGAAAGTTCCATCACTACAAGGACGAAGGTAATAGCTTGCATCCAAAAACTTTTATGGGACAATTCGAGTTATCTTTGCCCCCACACTGGCCATTGATGTACCAGCTGGATTTTGTGTGCTCCCATATGGAGGGCGCGACCGCTGAGTACATGAGAAATGTAGCGAAGACGAGCGTCTCGTTCGAAGAATTCAAAAATGCCTTCCTGGGCAAGTATTGGTCTAAAGCAAGAAATTATGATGTACAGAGATATGTAAGGGGCAGGGTACCGGAGTCCGTCATATTTTTTGAAAATATGACAAAAAGGAACCAGTACCTAGACAACCCATGTAGCGGTGCGGAAATCATCAGATTATGCTACATGAAACTTCCCATCTCGTATCAACAATCACTTGCCGGTCGTTGTGGTAGCGATACTGAGGTATTTAGGGGCATTTTGCGCGAACTGGAATTCGCATTTCAAGAGGCACATGCGCGGGAGAAACGCCGACAGCGTGAACAAAATAACAACCGTCGCAATAATGGACCTCAGTGGGATAGTAGGCCAGTGCCGAACTACAACGGCCACAATCAAGATAAGAGTAATGGAAACTCGAAAAGAAGGTACACGGAAGAAGAGTGACACTCTCCGGTGCAACATAATAAATTACAAAGGACTTGGGGCGGTAACCAGCAATCGGGAAGGAACAGGAATAATGGTTACCAAAATAACAACCAGGAAGAGGTCGAAGTCCGCCCTCCGAAGCCTGGTCCATTCCACCTTAACGGGCAGGATTACGAATGACTAGACCAGAGCGCGGACGTATAAATATAGGCTTAGAATAAGGATTTTTTTTAAAGTGTCTTGTTTGTTTGTGTATGTACTGATCTTAGTGGTAGAATGTCTCGTTTATATGTGCCGATATTTTGCGTTTTTTATTATTAATAATGATATCTCACCTCTCGATGTTGTGAAAGTGAAGTGCACTAGAGTATTTTGTAAAAACTCTTGATTAAAGAATGGAAAACAAGTATTTCTGGGCGTACCCCTAGAAAAACATAGATTAGGAACTCTGTAAATTACAGAAAAGTTCCCCGTAATTGTATCTCCGTCATTGGAGAACATATTTAAGGTGGCCAGTCCCGTAGGTCGTTACGAGGACGCACCGACGCATCTCGTATGCCCCTGAATACGTAAGAGGTGGACAGCTATGTGCAGTTGCGTGAATTAGCGCACCCAGTGCATGTTAAAAAGAACCGGATGTAATCATCTACAGAGCAAACAGCAGCATTAATACGCCAGAAATACTTGTTGATACCAAGATAGTGTAACAACTGCGAGTGTGAGCAGTGAGCTATATTTGTGTTGTGCCATTGTGACATTGTTAATCCGAAACATGTTCACAGGCCTTATAAAACCATTCGTGACAAAAAGAGAAAGCGGGAAGAAAATAGAGAAGAGAAGAAGTGTCGCAATAGAACACGATAAAGGACGCTATCCAAACTTCCAACAAAAATCTTGGTAAGACTGACACATGTCTAAGTTTGTTGTGTTTTATACATGTTCGCAGGCACAATAAGAGGGACGTCTGCCACATAGGGAATTCAGAAGAAAAAACAAGATTAGAGATAACAAGTAGTAAATAGTAGATATGTAGTCAGGTTGGCCAACACCGTGTTAGTCGTAGGAATTGGTAGCTAGAAATGGTGATGGGATCCTGTCCAGATAATCTTGTTCCCTATCCCTTTACTGTGTGTGTGTGTGACCGACAGTGAAGTAAGTTGTCTTGTACATTTTTATGTTTATGTATAAAAAAAAGTTCTGTTACATTTCTATTTTAATTGATCCTGAAGTTGAGTTACAAACAAGTAAAATTATTCCTTTTGTAATGAAACAAGTTCATTATCGTAAAGCAAATGTAAAAAAAAAAGTATGGTACTGATGGTTAAACATGAGCACTTTCCATGTACTAAAATTAGTTGTCTTAGTGCGTTAAGGTGGCGTAACTGAGCAAGAGGGAGTTGAAGCTACGACACCTGACACGCCCCACACGAGCTGACAAGGAACGAGGACGACAGCAATGAGGGGAGCACACAGTTGACGATGGTGATGGTGTAGTGGACTGTTAAGGCAGCCAGTCCACAGTGAAGTAGCCGAAAGGGCACGCGTCAACTCACGCCATCTGGCGTTAAGTCTGGAACAGGATTCGTAATGAATGTGATAAAGAAAAGAACGTAGCTACTAGAACACTTAAATTTTATATTGTCCTTTGGTATACAGCATTCTGGATGATACAAGTGAGACTCTATCTTGAGGTACATGCAACGTTACAAATGGTTAATGGCGCCTTGCTAGGTCGTAGCCATTTACTTAGCTGAAGGCTATTCTAACTGTCTCTCGGCAAATGAGAGAAAGGCTTCGTCAGTGTAGTCGCTAGCAACGTCGTCGTACAACTGGGGCGAGTGCTAGTCCGTCTCTCGAGACCTGCCGTGTGGTGGCGCTCGATCTACGATCCTGACAGTGGCGACACGCGGGTCCGACATGTACTAATGGACCGCGGCCGATTTAAGCTACCACCTAGCAAGTGTGGTGTCTAGCGGTGACACCACAGATGGCATGCAGACCACGCCCTGAATCGACGGGGACGGTAGTCAACTCAGCAGCCAAGGAGAGGTGACATCCAGCACCTCTGTGTACGACAAAGAGGTCGGTCCTGGTCTCTGTACACAGTGCGGATCGGGGGCAGCAATGAAGAGGTTCAAGAAGGTTTCCATATTTGTTGCTCGCCACGTCAGGTGGAGCGACAGCCCAGTTGACCTTTTGTGCCTAATGACACCAACTTTGAGAGCCTGAGCAAAAACTAGGATCTTGTCTTATCACGGTCCCCCCTTGCCCTAAAACGTCTATAGAAGGAGCAATGACCTGTGGCTGAGCCGCGAGAGGTCACCGATCATAGATGCACCGATGGGGTCTTGTGCCTATCAGCCGGCCGAAGTGGCCGTGCGGTTAAAGGCGCTGCAGTCTGGAACCGCAAGACCGCTACGGTCGCAGGTTCGAATCCTGCCTCGGGCATGGATGTTTGTGATGTCCTTAGGTTAGTTAGGTTTAACTAGTTCTAAGTTCTAGAGGACTAATGACCTCAGCAGTTGAGTCCCATAGTGCTCAGAGCCATTTGAACCATTTTTGTGCCTATCGGACAAGATGTCAACAACGAGCTCTTAGGTGAGAGCCATCCTGCCTCAAGAAGATGTGGGCGCCTGTGGCGCCATCTCCGTAATCGACGTTGCTCTCTTCTCAGCCGTTAGCCATCCCTCAACTTGCTAGTCAGAACTAATGTCACTTCCGTTCCTGCAAGAAACTTCTGCCGTGTGTGTGAGTGTGTCAGTGTGGATTCAAATGAATAACATGTGCCTCAACGAACGTACTCATTTGTTCTGTTTATGAATTATGTTATAAGAAGGTTATAATTTTATAAATGCGCCATTTGTTGAAACGTCATATATTTGTCATGCAACGTCTGTTTGTGTTAGAATAAGATTTCATACTTATACCTTGTTACAAATACACAATGGTGGTTGCTCAATACGCAATGATTCTCGTCATTTTGCTTGTGTTTTATATATATATATATATATATATATATATATATATATATATATATAAAAGTACATGTGTGTACACGATCCAGACAATATAAACGTCCAGAGACGGACACAAAAAAACCTTTATTTATAAAATGTCAAAGGGGGGTTCACGTATAATTTATTGAGAGCAACTACTATCAACTTCAAAAAATGTTACACGAATATTGCTCATGTATGTTTTTAGTAATTTAAGTCGAGTAGGAATGGATAACTGAGAGTGAATGGACCTTAAGTTATAATTGCGGGTCTTGCCATTCAAATGACAAGCACAGAGGTGTTTACACATGGGTATTTGCAATGTGTGTCCTTGTAATATAATTGTAGTTTTCTTTTGAGTACTCTGACCAATAATTCTCTCAGAAATCGGCAGAGATTAAAGTAAAATTAGACTAAATAATGACCACGTCTTTAACAGTAAATCCAGTCATTGAAGGCAGGTACCCTAGCAATGAGTGGGATTGCGCATCAGAGAGGAGGCAGTGGTAATCAATCGCCCGTAACTACTCATGTGAACGGATTAAAAATACCAGTTATGGAGATATTAATTTTGTATCACAGGTGGTAACACCATAGGAGTCATCACCTGTACTACAAAATTGATTTGAAGAGAGGGTCTATGTAACATGGCAAGACCTATGTCCTTTACATGAAGTCTTTAAAGATCACCTAACTCACGTTGAGCGAACAGTAGGGCTGAACAAAATGACTGACAAGGCACAATGCATATTGTAGAGGGTATAGTATGGACGTATTGGAATAATTAATGTCGGGTGATGGCTTTAAAGTAATTCACACAACATGAAAACTTTGTGGAAACGATCGTTTTACTGGACGCTAGTTTACCCCAGGGAAGTATTTAGAGTTGACCGTGGCCGGCTGGGGAACGGCGAAAGGAAGCGACAATAGGCAGCTTAGGGTGGCTCAAGGTCTGAGAAAATGGTAACGCGGCGTGGCCTCCAGCCGCCTTAAGATGAGTGACAGCATGGGTGGTTGACCCCGACCCCATGCTGGTGTACCGGGAAGCAGTCGGAGAACTTGTACGCCTGTTGATAAATGTCCATCATCCCGTTTTCAGGGAAACATGCGAGAAAGCCATGCAAAGCTACGGTGGAGCGGTCAACAGAGGTATGTTCGTGACTATAGCAACTTCACGCTGAATTAACGGTCTACAGAATCCGAAGTAAATCAGGTGAAGAGCGACAGAATGAAATACGCCGGCCTCCGATGGGAACGTAGGACCGAGGAATCTGAAGTACTCTCCTGGGAGACAGAATTCCGGAAAAATCGGTGTTTGTGCAGACGCTAACCTTGATGGGTGGCCTGGGAGGAGCTAAATAGAAGAAGTTGAGAGGAAGGGAAATTTTGTGGGAATTTGTTCACTTCCCAGAGCAGGCATTGGTCGGCGCTGGGAAGTGATGCATAATTAACGCGACTTGCGCTGCAATTGGCGTAAGTGATTTTGCTGGAGGGGAAACCGAGGCGAAGAGCGGACTGGGAGAAGTCCCCATAGAGGTCTTCCATTCCCAGCTTGCCTAGAGTGCGGACGTGGCGTTCTTTACTCAGTTTGCCTGAGAAAGAGTGAGCATCTCTGCAGTTTAGGACTTAGCAAATGGAACGATTGAGTTTGGAGATAGAAAGTTTTGGTTCAGCTATGTACTGAGCAAGATAGCTAGGAGTGAATAGACGAGTGCAGCCTTGCAGCACCACGAGGTCGGCCGACGTCCACACAACAACGCCGCTCCGCCACGCTGTATTCGGTGATATTGCGCCCGCTCCGGTCACTGATTAATTTATTGGATCACGTCGGCAAAGTTTCCACGAGGGTTTCATGGGCCGTGTATTGTAGAATTCTTCTCGCACTTCGCATTACACCTGGGACAATCAACAGGAATTACTTTTGAGTTATCACGCTTTACTCCACGCAAACGCAATTTATTACCACTACCTGATAGGAGAGTCTTGTAATGTGATGATTGAAGGTCAGGAGTTAAAATAAATTTGTGCTAATCGACTGCATCTGTTTTCAAGCAAGCAGTTGATATCCAAAGTCGGTTTCTTAATTAATATTATGTTCAACATTTGCATCTGGTGTTCAATAGCTGCATATAACATCAATGTGCACCCCTTTTTAATTAAAAGTGATCAATTCTGAATAAATTAATGTCAACACTGCCACCGCAGTTCAATCAGGAGTCACAGGGCCATATGACTTTTTTTCATCATCCGATATTGTGGCAGTTTTGCGCTCTTTGTTGATGTTAGTCAATTAGTTGGGGTGAACACACGCTAAAACCAGCTAAGTGACGGGTGGGGTGTTACAATTTCAGCAGGATAATGCACGACCGTATGTTGCAGGTCCTGTATGGGCCTTTCTGAATACAGAAAATGTTCGACTGCTGCCCTGGGCAGCACATTCTCCAGATCTCTCACCGACTGAAAACGTCTGGTCAATGGTGGCCGAGCAACTGGCTCGTCACAATACGCCAGTCACTACTCTTGATGAACTGTGGTATCGTGTTGAAGCTGCATGGGCAGCTGTACCTGTACACGCCATCCAACCTCTGTTTGACTCAATGCCCAGGCATATCAAGGCCGTTATTACGTCCAGAGGTGCTTGTTCTGTGTACTGATTTTTCAGGATCTATGTACCCAAATTGCGTGAAAATGTAATCATATGTCAGTTCTAGTATAATACATTTGTCCAATGAATACCCATTTATCATCTGCATTTCTTCTTGGTGCAGCAATTTTAATGGCCAGTAGTGTAAATCTAACGTATCGCGCACAGATAGTCGGAAAGCGTTAATCGTAAGAAGGGCGGATGGTCGACAGATTAACCGATAGAATCCTGAGAAAGTTCAGATCACACACAAAATAGGTGACCTACAAAGCCCTCGTTCGACTGATCGGAGAACATTGCAGCCGATTCGACCCGCGGTCGTTTAATAACAGTGAAGTGTCGCAGATGCTCGTCCAGCTGTATTAGTAGACACTGCAAAAACGTGTGGTTTACTGCTAAAATTCTGAGAAAGTACGTTCCTAGAAGTGTCTGCGAACGTTTTGCTTTTTCGTAAATATACCCTGACGGAAGAACGCAGGTACACCAAAAAATAATTAAATTATAGAAATGAAATTTCGGGAATATATTCTTCTAGGTAACATTTAAGTGGTTGATATTGTAAGATCAGCGGTTAACGTAAGCGCGAGAAAAGCCATTGAAAATATGAAATGCTGGTACATTAATAATCGATGCAACCGCCAGAATGTGGAATTTGTCATCCGATGACGTTCCACATGTGCTCGATTGGAGCAAGATCTGGTGATCGCGCAGGCCAAGTCTACTTGTCGACGCTCTGTAGAGCATCTTGGGTTACAATATCGGTATGTGGGCGAGCGTTGTCATGTTGGAAAGGACTTCCTGGAATTCTATTCACGAATGGCAAAACAACAGGTCAAATCACCAAACTGACGCACAGATTTGCAGTCAGGGTGCGTGGGATAACCACGGGAGTGCTCCTGCTCTCATAAGAAATCACACCGCAGACCACAACTCCAGGTGTAGGTCCAGTGTTCCTAGCATGCAGACAGGTCGGTTGCTTGGCGCCGAGGCAGAATCAGCTTTCATCAGAAAACGTATCAGATCTCCTACTTGCCCTCCAATGATCTCTCACTTGACACTACTGAAGTAGGAGGTGGTGGTGGTCTGGAGTCAGAGGAATGCACGCTGCATGGCGTCTGGCTCGGAGCTTTGCTTGAAGTAACCGATTTGTAACTGTGGTGCCAACTGTTGCTCAAAATGCTGCTGCAGATGCAGTGTGATGGGCCAGAGCTATATGCTGAACACGATCGTCTTCACTCTCGGTGGTGCCACGTGCCGTCTGAACCCCGGTGTTCTTGCGACCGTACATTCTCGTGACCACCGCTGCCATCAGTCATGTACTGTGGCTATATTCCTGGCAAGTCTTTCTGCAGTATCGCAGAAAGAATATCTAAGTTCTCTTAGCCCTTTTACGCCACCTCGTTACAACTCTGCGAGATGACGATAATGGCATCTTTTTCACCTTAAAGGCGTTCTTGTCTAACATTAACTCATAACGTTCAATCTCAAAGGTAAATAACGCTCACGACCTTTACAGCGTGTACTTAAAGAAAATCTTATCTGCATCCTCGTGATGGTGCGAAATGTGAATAGACATCATTTTTCAGATGTAGAAACACACCTACCAACTTTAGTTTATGTCGCACAACTTCTTCTTGACGCTGCTATATTTTTTGCCGTCAGAGTATCTCGTGAAAAGGCTGTAAATGATAAGATTAGAGAGATTCAGGAAGATTCAGAGGTTTAGTAACAATAGTTTTTCTGGAGCCCTGTTCGAAAGAGGAACAGGAAAGGACGGAAGTTTCAGTAACACACAGAGTATTCTTACCCGCACACTGTATAGTGGCTTGCGGGCTGTAGATACAGATATACCGAATCCGTCCTTTCACGAGGGTTACAAGGTATGGACGTCGGCCTGTGTTCCCCTATAGCGAGACCGGTTGCTCTGAGACGTGGCGAGGCCTTCTATTTGGAGGTCCGGAGCAGCAGCGTCCGCGATCGAGGATGACGGCGTGTCCACGGGCCGTGTTTAGCCGGGCTGCACTAAGTGAGCGGCTGGATGGCCCGGCTGTTAGCGGCCGTTACGTAACAGCCGCTACGCTACGTCTGCGTCTGGAGTGTGTGGCCGCCAGCAGCTGAGCACTTCGTGCGGTGACGCAGTTCCCAACCCGGGAAAATCACCGTACCAAGGGGCACTTACCAGACGTTCATTGTTACAACACCGGTTCTGTTGCAGATAGTACACAAAGCGTTACGATCATATTGACGGACAAATCCCAATCCCGGATATTTTATTCGACTTATCTTCCAGGCACTGATACGGTCCTTGCCTCGTACGTCACATCAGTGGAGGCGTACAGAGTCGCCAGTGGGGCTGTAATTGGTGTCGGGTTCATGTCTTTGTGACAGACCTGCAGCCTTCCGTCTATAGATAATAACCACACGGGACAAAACTTTTAGCTGCACATCACGATAACACCGTGTAACACCGCCTCTAGCCCTGAAAATGGTGTGGACGCGTATCCTCGGCTTTTTCTTGATGACACATCCAGCAGAACTCACTCATTGAAGACTAGAAGCCGGAGAGCGACCAAACTGCCGAAATCTTGACTCCTCCGTATCACATCCACATACACTACTGGCCATTAAAATTGCTACACCACGAAGATGACGTGCTACAGACGCGAACTTTAACCGACGGGAAGAAGATGCTGTGATATGCAAATGATTAGTTTCTCAGAGCATTCACACAAGGTTAGCGCCGGTGGCGACGCCTACAACGTGCTGACATGAGGAAACTTTCCAACCGATTTCTCATACACAAACAGCAGTTGACCTGCATTGCCTGGTGA
This sequence comes from Schistocerca nitens, assembly GCF_023898315.1. Taxonomy (NCBI): domain Eukaryota; kingdom Metazoa; phylum Arthropoda; class Insecta; order Orthoptera; family Acrididae; genus Schistocerca; species Schistocerca nitens. Next base: position 514,688,285 of record NC_064621.1, read on the forward strand.
AACGTTGTTGTGATGCCTCGTGTAAGGAGGAGAAATGGTACCATCACGTCTCCGACTTTGATAAAGGTCGGATTGTAGCCTATCGCGACATTGATGCTCACGTTGGTCGAGATCCAATGACTGTTAGCACAATGTGGAATCGGTGGGTTCAGGAGGGTAATACGGAACGCCGTGCTGGATCCCAACTGCCTCGTATCACTAGCAGTCGAGATGACAGGCATCATATACGCTTGGCTGTAACGGATCGTGCAGCCACGTCTCGATCCCTGAGTCAACAGATGGGGACGTTTGCAAGACAACAACCATATGCTCGAACAGTTCGACGACGTTTGCAGCAGCATGGACTATTAGCTCGGAGACCATAGCTGCGGTTACCCTTGACGCTGCGTCACAGACAGGAGCGCCTGCGATGGTGTACTCAACGACGAACCTGGGTGCACGAATGGCGAAATGTCATTTTTTCGGATGAATCAAGGTTCTGCTTACAGCATCATGATGGTGGCATTCGTGTTTGGCGACATCGCGGTGAATGCACATTGGAAGCGTGTACTCGTCATCGCCATACTGGCGTATCACCTGGCGTGATGGTATGGGGTGCCATTGGTTGCACGTCGCGGTCACCTCTTGTTCGCATTGACGGCAATTTGAACAGTGGACATTACATTTCAGATGTGTTACGACGCGTGGCTCCACCCTTCATTCGATCCCTGCGAAACCCTACGTTTCAGCAGGATAATGCACGACCGCATGTTGCAGGTCCTGTACGGGCCTTTCTGGATACAGAAAATGTTCGACTGCTGCCCTGGCCAGCACATTCTCCAGATCTCTCAGCAATTGAAAACGTCTGGTCAATGGTGGCTGAGCAACTGGCTCGTACAATACCCCAGTTACTACTCTTGATGAACTGTGGTATCGTATTGAAGCTGCATGGGTAGCTGTACCTGTACACACCATCCAAGCTCTGTTTGACTCAATGCCCAGGCGTATCAAGGCCGTTATTACGGCCAGAGGTGGTTGTTCTGGGTACTGATTTCTCAGGATCTATGCACCCAAATTGCGTGAAAATGTAATCACATGTCAGTTCTACTATAATATATTTGTCCAATGAATACTCGTTTATCACCTGCATTTCTTCTTGGTATAGCAATTTTAATGGCCAGTAGTGTATACACTCTTCAAGCCACCGTATGGTGGGTGGCAGAGAGTACACTGTACCACTACCGGTCTTTCTTTTCCTGTTCTACTCGACACTAAAGTGAGGGGAAAACGACAATCTAGATGCTACCGTACGAGCCCTAATTTCTCTAATTTTATCATCATAGTCACCACGTGAAATGTACGTTGGCGGCATCAGAATCGTTCTGGAGGCAGCCTCACCTGCTTGTTCTCTAAAATTTTTTGCTTAGAGATTTCGACTATGTCATCTTGTATCCTCCTACTGTCACTCAACTAAGACACCTTCCCATTCACCACAGCATCATCAGCAAACAGCTACAGACTACTGCTTACCCTGTCCGCCAGACCATTTGCGTATATAGAAAATAACAGCGGTCTTGTCACATTTCCCTAGCCTACTCCTGACGATGCCCTCGTCTCTGATGAACACTCGTCCTCGAGGACAACATACTGGCTTCTGTTACTTAAGAAGTCTACGAGCCACTCACATATCTGGGAATTTATACCGTACGCTCTTACTTTCGTTAACAGTCGGCAATATGGTACCGTGCCAAATGCTTTACGGAAATCTAGGAATACAGAATCCGCCTGCTGCCCTTCATTTATGATTCACAGGATCTCGCGTGAGAAAAGGGCAAGCTTTGCACGAACGTTGCTTTCTATAATCCTGCTGATTTGTGGATGGAAGCTTCTGCCTCTCAAGGAAATTTATTATATTCGAACTGAGAAGGATTCTGCAGCAAACTGATGTTAAAGATATCGGTTTGTAATTTTGTGGGTCCATTCTTTTACCATTATTATATATGGGAGTCACCTGCGACTTTTTCCAGTCGCTTGAGACTTTGCGTTGCCGGGAGATTCGCGATATACAGTACGCAAACCAAGAAAGGGGCCAATACCTTAGAGTACTCTTTGTAAAACCAAAATGGAATCTCATCAGGACCTGACGACTTATTTGCTTTCTGCACAACCTGCGGGGCGATCTCTGTTTATATATAATTTTTATGAAAGCCAAGATCGCTTGATTTTAAGACCTAGTTTCGACAGAATCGTGCTGCCATCTTCAGATTGGCATTAAACTGTATGACAAGAAAACAGGTACTCGGTAATCAGCACAACATACGACAATTTTTTTTGGGATGAAAACGCGCCATACCTTTGTATATGAATAAGGTGTAAAAGATTTTCTTTGGCGATTCCTGTAGTATATAATATGCTTTTCAAAAGTGTTAAAATTTTTATGAGGTAATTCCAAAATACTTCACTATATCGCCGGTTAATACGATGGCGCCACCTGTCGTCTACACGGCAAGTCAAAAGTGCTCTGCAGCGCCTCAGTTTAGCCAACGTGAGGTCGTCGACATGGCTTTCAGTTTTAACTCTGTTGGTGCTATGGATGCTGTACTTTTACCCTTTATCCACTTGAAAACCCATCTGGAAGTATTCTGTTTTATAAATGACAAACCATGTGGAGTTTTTTTATGTATTTACGCTTTGTTCTCAAAATGTCAACGACAGATGTGTGTGAACATATACACAAATGTATGTAAAAGCTTTTTCCTACGTCACCATCCATAACACGGATTCCTACACCTTTTTACCCTCCGCCGGTGTGCCCCAAGGCTCCGTCCTCTCCCCCCTTCTGTACCTTTTGTGTATGGCGGACATGACGCTGCCGTTACCCCCCGTCCACCTTCTCCAGTTTGCCGATGACACCGCCTTCCTTGCCCTTGCCCCCACTCTGCAGCGTTCCCAACACCTTCTCCAATCCCATCTTGACCAGTTCACCGCTTGGTGCAACCAGTGGTTGCTCAAGGTCAATCCCTCCAAAACCAAGGCGATCATTGTAGGCAAAACCACCCCTTCCTTCCGCCTCCTCGATTTCTATCTAACCATATATGGCCATCCTATCGCCCTTACCCCCACCCTTAAGTACCTTGGCGTCACCCTCGACCGTCGCCTCTCCTGGACCCCCCATCTCCGGACAATCCAAGCCAAGGCATGCTCCCGACTCCGTCTCCTCAAGCTCCTTTCCGGCCGTACGTGGGGTCTGGACCCCTCCACCATACTCCACACCTATAAATCCCTCATCCCCCCTATCCTCTGTTACGCCCATCCAGCCTGGATCTCTGCCCCCCCTACCTTTTATAAATTCCTTCAGATCCTTGAATGGTATGCTCTCCGCCTCGCATATCGCATCCGTCTCCCCTCCCCCACGCGGATCCTGTACGACCTAATTCCGTTCCCCCACCTCCTCCTTTTCCTCGAACGGATACAGATTCTCTACACCTCCTGTAAACTCGATCCTCCTCACCCGCTTGTCTCACTCATCCTCTCCCACCCCCAACTGCTGCCGCACCTGTATTCCCACGTCCCACCCGATCTTTCCACCCACCTTACCCTCTCCCAAGGTGGCTTCCGCCATCTCCCCCTCACTGATGATGCCCTCCTCCCCTCTATCTACCCCTCCTATCAACTTTGATCCTCCTCTCCCACTTCCTGTGTTTTTTCTTTTTGGCACCCTCCCTCCCTTTTCTCCTCCTTCCCTCCCTCATCCCTTTCTTCCCACTCCTCCCCCGGGCTTCCACTACCCCCGTCCCTCTACTCCTCCTCCCATCTCCTCTGCCACTGGCATCTTTGCACTCCCATCTCCCTCCGCCTAACCCTTCTCCCCCTCTTGGCAGGTCCCCAGACTCGCACACGTTACGTGAACATTAGCGCGCCAGAGATCGTCGCCATCCGTTTCTCGTGTGTGCAGTCGTGTTAGTTTTCACCGCCCACGCTTCATCGTTCACGTGTTTCGTTTCAGTCATCAGTGTCCGTGTAAAAGTGCTGAACGCTATTTTTTATTATGCTCCACCTGGGAACGGCTCCATGTTTTTTACTCAAGTGTCTCCTGTTTATGTCCAAGATTGTGTTTTGTTTTTCTGTGTCTTCCTTGTGTCTATTTGTTCTATCTGTGGCCCAAGAGCGGCGTAATATTGCCGCTGCCGCCCGCCTTTTGTGTAAGGGATTGAAATAACAATAAAGGAAAAAAATAAAAGCTTTTGTAAAATTTGGGTCATCCCAAAAAATTGTTGTATTTGTGCAGATTATCTATTTTTCTTTTCATATAGTGTAATGCCAGACTGAAGATAACAGCACGATTCTGTCTAAACTAGTAATTGGAATAAAGGTCTTAAAATCAAGCGAGCTTGACTTTCACAAAAAAATATAAAAAATATATTATTTGCGATCAACTCTTCCTCTTACTTTTTTATACCAGTGGTGCTCATTATCCTCCATAAGAGAGTCTGTGTGATGGTCAAACCACGGTATGTTTCTGCGATTCTCCTGCATGAACTATTTCTTAAATGCGAAATTTAAACTTTCAGCTTTACTTTTGCTGTCTTCTGCTGTCACACCAGACTGTCAACGAGTCGCTGGATAGAAGGCGCAGACCCACTTATCTATTTCACTTAGGACCAGAATTTTCTCTGGTTCTCTGCAAGTTCTGGTGCTATGGTATGACGGTGATTGTTGCTGTATGCTTAGCGCATAGAAATTCTCACTGACGCATGAATCTGTACCAACTTCTACCTTTCATCATTTGCACGTTTCCTTTTGACCGCCAGAGTACAACAGCCTACGCTTCCTCAGCATTTTTTTCAATTTTGTTGTCAAATCTTAGTGTGTCTATTCTGTCCTTAATTCACTTACTCGGCACATACTTCTCCAGAATATGATTTACAATCCGTTTAAACTTTGCCCACAATTCCTCTACGCCCGTCGTATTAGAACTAAATGATATCAGTTCACTGCCTAAGTAGGATGCCAACAACTATGTATTTGCTCTTTCTAGTAAAAATTCTCCCCTAGCCATCTTGATTGATTTTAGTAACCAAAGTCGCTATGATTACATCATGGTCACTAATGCCTGTGCCTATACTAACTCGACTGGGTCAGGCCTGTTTGTAGCTACCAGATCTAAAATATTCCCATAGTGTAAGGGTTGTCGAACTAGCTGCTCAGGACAGTTTACGAAAACGTTTTCAGAAGAACTTCGCAAGACTGATTCTAGCCCCTGCAATGAATCCATAGACGTTCGAGTCTATACTCGGTAGGTTAAAGTCGCCTCCACCTAACATTTCTTGATCTGGGTATTTCAGCAGAATGATCGTAGACTTTCTGTCAATGACTCTAATTCCATTACAGCGAAATCGGGTGGCCGGTAAAAACATCCAACAATTAACTTGATTTCACTTAGACATGTCATACGTGACCAGTTAACTTCACTGTCACACTCAAATTTGACCTCAGTAGAGACAACTGAATCATCACACCCTCTCCTACCGTGTCTAATCTATATTTTCGATATACGTTCCATTAATCGCTAAATATCTCAAAGCTTTCTACTTCGGGTTTCAGCCAGCTCTCAATCCCAATGATAACTTGAATGCGAGAAATTGCCTAAACGATAGAAAATTCTGGAAATTTGTTACGAATACTTCGTCAATGTACTGATAAAATTTTGGCATTCGAAGTGTCTGTATTCTGAACGCGGTCTCATTTCGCTATGTGCGAGTAGTATTGCGAGTCTTCATCTGAGAACTTCAACCTATCACCAAACTTAAAAAAACCCCAAGTGCATGCTGTTCTGGATAGTCACAAATACCATTTATTAGACTGAGATCGGGTGATATAGCGAGCCGGGCGAGGTGTGTAATGTTGTCTGAGCTTTCGTCACACCAGCAACGTATGACTGCTGCCGTGCGAACACGGTTGTCTTCATCTTGGGAGATGGTACACTTCACGTCACACTCATCACGAAGATTTAAAAGAGACGGCAACGCTTTGCTACCGTGAATGTTGAAATGAACATCCTCGTTCTTGTTCACGGTAACCTGAATGAGTGCGCCCAAGTCACAATACGAAGAACACTTCCGTAAAAGCCACATACCAATCACTGACCGTAATTACATCCTCCACACACTGCAGGTTAGATTCCTCGACGAAGAGGTCAAATCGTGACTTGTGAGTTCTCATTTTAGGCCTCTAAAAGTTCACATGCAGTACACTTAGCAAAATTCGCAAGGAGACTGGTTGAGGCAAATTCTGTAGGTTTTGAAGCCGACTGTCATTAACTGGGTGTAAACATCTATCTGGTTCCTTTCTATTAGCATTCTTTCACGGCCACTGTTTCTATGCCGTGTCACGTGGCTGTAGTTGCTGTACCATACCTTGTAGACACTGCGGATTGTCCTTATTGGGCAACTGTATTCACGGCATGGTCATGAACGCGTCGATATACAATAGCTCCTTTCTGCCATCCTCTCACGTTGACCCGTCTTAAACCACCTTTAATGCAACCTACTGAAACGTACACATTACTTCACTGCCATGACTTACGTCAGCGGTTGGGGTTTCATGATGGACTGGTACGTGTTCCACAGTATCTACGGTTTTATAAACAAGCAGGGCGCTCTTGTAATTCGTTCAGCTTGTACATGTTGAACAACAGATGCAAATCTAATTATCGTATCATAGTACACTGAAGAGCCAAAGAAACCGCTATAGGCATGCATATTCAAATACAGAGATACGTAAACAGGCAGAATACAGCACTGCGGTCAGCAACACCTATATAAGACAACAAGTGTCTGGCGCAGTTGTTAGATCGGTTACTGCTGCTACAATGGCACGTGGCATGTTATCAAGATTTAAGCGAGTTTGAACACGGTGTGATAGTCGCCGCGCGAAGCGATAGGACACAGCATCCCCGAGGTAGCGATGAAGTGGGGATTTTCCGTATGGCCATTTCACGAGTGTACCGTCACATCAGGGGTCCGGTAAAACATCAAAACTCCGACAACACCGCGGCCGGAAAAAGATCCTGCAAGAACGGGACCAACGACGACTGAAGAGAATCGTTCAGCGTGACAGAAGTGCAACGCTTCCGCAAATTGCTGCAGATTTCAACGCTGGGAAATCAACAATTGGTAGCGTGCGAACCATTCAAAGAAACATCATCGACATGGTCTTTCGGAGCGGAAGACCCACTTCTTTACTCTTGAAGATTGCACGACACAAAGCTTTACGCCTAGCCTGTACCCGTGAACATCAGTATTGGACTGTTGATGACTGGAAACATGTTGCCTGGTCGTACGAGCCTCGCTGGACGTGTATGGGCATGGAGATAACCTCTTGAATCCGTGGACCCTGCATGTCGACTGGGGACTGTTCAAGTTGGTGGAGACTCTGTAATGGTGTGGGGCGTGTGCAGTTGGAGTGATACGGGACCCCTGATACGTCTAGATACGACTCTGACAGGTGACACGTACGTAAGCATTCTGTCTGATCACCTGCATCCATTGCCGGCCGGGGTGGCCGAGCGGTTCTAGGCGCTACAGTCTGGAACCGCGCGACCGCTACGGTCGCAGGTTCGAATCCTGCCTCGGGCATGGATGTGTGTGATGTCCTTAGGTTAGTCAGGTTTAAGTAGTTCTAAGTTCTAGGGGACTGATGACCTCAGAAATTAAATCCCATAGTGCTCAGAGCCATTTGAACCATTTTTGAACCTGCATCCATTCATGTCCATTGTGCATTCCGACGGACTTGGGCAATTCCAACAAGACATTGCGACTCCCCCACGTCCAGAATTGCTACATTGTGGCTCCTGGAACATTCTTCCGAATTTAAATACTTCCGCTGGCCACCAAACTCCCCAGACATTAACATTATTGAGAATATCTCGGATGGCTTGCAACGTGCTGTTCGGAAGAGATCTCCACCCTCTTATATTCTTAAGGGTCTGTGGAGAGTCCTGCAGGATTCATTGTGTCAGTTTCCTCCAGCACTCTTCAGACATTACTCGAGTCTAAGTCAGGTCGTGTTGGGGTACTTCTGCATGCTCGCGGGGCCCTACACGGTATTAGGCAGATGTACTAGTTTTCTTGGCTCTTCGGCGTAGAAAGCAATTTCACGGAAAACCTTTGCACGCTATGCACAGCGAATGTGATGAACAGCATTTGAAACGATAATAACGATTTATTACGACAAAGTAGTGGAAGAGGCTCTCTGACCAACTACCAGTCCACTGTGTTATCTGGCTGAAGAGAACAAAATGCTGTAACATCCAAGCCAACTCTCACGGGCAGGGAGTGAGAGATGTAAAAAACCTGTGAGATAATGTAATGCTAGAAGAGTTTTATTAAAGCATTTAACATAATTTAAAGATAAAAGTTAGAGTCACACTACTGTATTCAATAAATGAGCTGCAAATATCTCAACAGAAAATTCCAGAGTAGATACTGCACTAAATTCATTTTATCTATCATGCTGATAAGAAATTGCCGGCCGCGGTGGTCTCGCGGTTCTAGGCGCGCAGTCCGGAACCGTGCGGCTGCTACGGTCGCAGGTTCGAATCCTGCCTCGGGCATGGATGTGTGTGATGTCCTTAGGTTAGTTAGGTTTAAGTAGTTCTAAGTTCTAGGGGACTAATGACCACAGATGTTAAGTCCCATAGTGCTCAGAGCCATTTTTAGCCATTTGATAAGAAATTAAATTCGGTGGAAAAGAAAATATTGAAATCCATGCCACGCTGACAGATACACTGCTGTGCCACAGTTGGTAAGTAAATTAAGTTTCACATTATGTGTCACTGCCGAGCAACATAGCTGAATCGAACTTGAACCGTACATAGAAAGCACTGTACAGTACAGAAGGTAACTGGAAGAAATACACAGTGAGACTAACGGAAATGATAATTTTATTCGAAGGCATTAATTACACTGAAGTCCACGCGATTCAAGATGGCCCTTGGACATTAAAAAACGCGGTGCATGGTTCTTAATAGGGTGTGCGATCGCCATGGACGGCAGTGCAAGCTCCGTAACGTGCACCCATGTTATCGACGACGTTGGTAAGCAGTTCTTGTGGTAAGGCGTTTCGTTTCTCCACGAGCGCGCTTCACAACTGCCGGATGGTAGTCGGTGCATGTGGTCGCGCTCCAATACGCCTCCCCAGCACATCACACACGTCCTCGATGGGATTTAAGTAGCAGGAACTGGCAGGCCAGTCAATTCTCCGAACATCCTCTCGTTCCAAGAGCTCTTCCACCTGGCCGATCGATGCCTTCACGCCCTGCCATTCATAAAAATGAAATAAGGGCCGAATCTACCACTGAAAAAACGTATGCGGGGAAGGGGTGCAGTGTCACAGTAACATTGACCGGTGTGCGTTCCCTGTTCAAAGATTTGGAGGTCAGTACGCCGATGCAACAATGAGACTCCCCATACAACACCTGGACCACCAAAATAATCTTGTTCCACAATGTTCCTGAGAGAACTATGCGTTCCCGCCTCGCGTCATATGAGGATACGTCCAGCAGTGTCGAACATGACCATTTTGGTGGTCGAGATACTATGATGTGGGGAAGCATAATATTGCATGGTTGTACTGACCTCCAAATCTTTGCATATGACACTCCTTCTCCGTGTAAGTCTTCTCAGGGGTGCATTTGGACGTGACTTCTTTTTTACGGATGACAATGTCGGACCACATCGAACAGTGCAGGTGCAGGAACTCTTGGAATTCGGCGAATGGATTGTCCTGCCCGTTCCTCCAACTTAAATCCCGTCGAGCACTTGTGCGAAGCGTTCAACAGACGTATTGCATCACATGCACATATACCACCAACGACGACTCTCTCTCGGGTTCTTAGTTCATCCTCAGGTCAGATGGGCAACTGGCAGAAGTGGTGAAGGCTGCATGCTTTCAATTTGCAGCATTGTTCCCAGAGTTGACCGGGGCCCTTTGGTCTGGAGCCGAATAGAGGGTCTCAACAAAAGGTTTTCATTGCCCCTGCGAAGATCGTGGCTGCAGGTTTCTGAACCCGCATTGTAGGGTGGAGAGTTGCGGAACTCCCCTTGTTAGGTCTGGGCTGCACTAAACGCAGGAAGCAGCTAGTCGGGTAGCAAAGTACTTGAGCATATGTTTTTTTTAGGCTAGGCGGTAGTTCGAGGCACTCTGATGAACACTCACCAGTCGACACGCAAGTAGGGAAACCAGACAGCTTTCAGAGTAAAGACCCTTCTACTGTCAAAATTTTATCAGCAGACAATTGAAGTATTCGTAACAATTGCCGGATTTACTGACCACCAGGAAATTTGCCTCGCTCAAGTTATTCTCGGAACCACCGACAGCTGATTGAAGCCCGAAGTAGAAAGCTCTGAAATATTTAGCGAGTCATGGAATGTACGAAGACAGAATGGACGGCATAGGAGGAGGAATGTTTATTGTAGTCAGAAAAAGTATTGCCTATAATGAGATCGATTTTAAGTGTGACCGTACGTCTACAAGAGGTCTGGGTGATTTCAAATTAAAAATTGTTGGATGTTTTCGCAGGCCACCCGATTCCACCGTGACAGTTTAGAGCCTTTCAAAGAGAGTCTACGCTCCGTATCGTGGGAATACGCAGCTCATCTTATAGTTGTTGGAGGCGGCTTTAACCTACCGATTATAGACTCGAACGTCTATAGATTCACTGCAGGAGGTGCGGACAAACAGTCTTCCTAAGTACTTTTGAGGACGTTTCCGAAAACTGTTTTGAGCAGCTAGCTCGACAACCCATACGCAAAGGAATGTTTTCCACCTTGTAACTACAAACAGGTCTGACTTTATCGGTGTTGTCAGTACAGAGACAGGAATTAGTGACTGTGATGCCATCATAACGATAATCGTTACTGAAGTTAATGAATTAATTAAGACGGTCAGGAGAGTATTTTTGCCAGAAAGAGCAAATAAGCAGTTGCTAAAACCTCACTTACAAAATGAATGGACATAATTTAGCTCCACTATGATGGAAGTAGAGGAATTGTGGGCGGAGTTTAAACTGATTGTAAATTACGCTCTGAAGAAGTGCCGAGTAAGTGGATTGAGGAAGCAAAACACCCTCCATGGTTTAATAACAAAATTCAGAAAATGCTGAGGAAGCAAAGACTGTTGCACTCCAGGTTAAAAGAGAATGTGCAAATGATGACAGGCAGAAGTTAGTAAAGAGTCGTGTGTCTTTAATAAGAGCGATACCCGAAGAATACAACTAACACAGTCGTACCGCAGCAAAGGATCTAGCCGAGAAAACGGGAAAATTTTGGTCCCTCGCAAAATCGCTAAGCGAGTCGAAGGCTTCTATCGACCCGCTCATTAAACAATCTCGTGCGGCAGGAGAATATAGCGAAAAGACAGCTAAAATTTTAAATTTAATTTTTAAGAAACCGCTCACGCAGGATGATCGTGCAAATATACCGTCATTTGACCACCGTATAGACTCCCGTATGGAGGAGCAGGCGTAGAGAGCCTGGTGAAGAAAAGCAACTGCAAGAGTCGATAACAAATAAGGCGCCAGGTTAGGATGGAATTGCAGTTCGGTTTTACAAAGAGTACATCCCTTACTTAGCTCGATTTACTGCGAATCTCTCGCCCAGCGTTGAAAAATGGCCAGGTGACTCCTACATATAAAAGGGTAAAAGAACGGATCCGCAAAATTACAGACCGACATCCTTAACATCGTTTTCATGCTGAATTCTTGAACATATTCTCAGTTCAAATGTAATAAATTTCCTAGAGACCGAAAAGCTTCTGTTCTCGAATGAGCATGATTTTAGAAAGCATCACTCATGCGAAACTCACCTTGCCCTTTTCTCATATGATATCCTGCGAACTATTGAAGAAGGCCAACAGACAGATTTCCTAGATTTCGGAAAATCATTTGACACCGTACCCCACTACAGACTGTTAACGAAGGTGCGAGCATAAGGAATAGGTTCCCAATTACGTGAGTATTGCAAGTTACAGCACCCAGTATAGTGCACTCGAATGCGAGTATACATTAAAGACAAGGTTGTCGTCATGAGTGCCCCAGGGATGTGTTGTAGGACCGCTATTATTCTCTGTATACGAGTATATATATGATCTGACGGACAGGGTGAGCATCAATATGCGACTGTTTGCTGACGATGTTGTGGTTTTCGGGAAAGTATCGTCCCCGACACACTGTAGCAGGACGCAAAATGACGTAGGCAAAATTCCTAGGTGGTGAGATGAATGGTACCTAGCTCTAAATGTCGAATAATGTAAGTTAATGCAGATAAATAGGAAAAACAATTCCTCAATGTCAGAATACAGAGTTACTAGTGTACTATTTGACACCGTCAGGTCCATTAAATACATAGGACTGACGTTGCGATCATATAAAATGGAACGAGCATGTAGGGATTAAAGTCGGTAGCGAATCTTTGACTTCGGGTTGTTGGGAGGGTTTTAGGGAAGTGTGGTTGCTCAGTACAATAGCCCGACCCATTCACGAGTACTGCTCCAGTGTCTGGAATCCCTACAAGGTCGGATTAAAAGAAGACATAGAAGTAATTGAGAGGCGGGCTGACAGAGTTGTTACCGGTATGTTCGATCAACACGCAAATACCGGGTGATCAAAAAGTCAGTATAAATTTGAAAACTTAATAAACCATGGAATAATGTGGATAGAGAGGTAAAAATTGACACACATGCTTGGAATTACAAGGGGTTTTATTAGAACAAAAAAAAAAACAAAGTTCACAAAATGTCCGACAGATGGTGCTGGAGAGCAAAACGTCAGTGACTGGGCATGACAATCGTATATAAAAGGAGCTGTAATGAGAGAGAGAATCAGATGCGCCAGCAGTCGCAGCATGTTGGCGTTACCTGAAAAGGCGCGTTTAGTGAAGCTGTATTATCATAATGGGGAACGTGCTAGTTCAGCGTTATGATCCTATCGCCATATGAAGGGGACTCGAACGGGTAAATGTCCGTTGACAAATGCAGCTGTGACGAGAATGATTTCGAAGTTCGAAGACACGGCTTGTTCAGACGATAGACCCCGTAGTGACCGACCGAGCACAAGGCGTAATGCTGCTGAGACAATTCAGGAAGAAATTGAGACTGTAGCGGGTTCGTCTATACACGGGGAAGCCAGCGCTCGTGCAGTCGCACGTCGCACCGGCATTCCATACACTACTGTTTGGTTGGCAGTGAGCCGTACCCTCCGATGCTATCCGTACAAAATCCATCGGCATCATGAACTGTTATCTGGCGATTTAGTGAAGCGAAGGGCATTTGCGGTGTGAGCGTTTCAAAAGATGACGAAAGATGGCGATTGGTTGAATAACGTGTTGTGGACCGACGAAGCTCATTTCACGCTCCGAGGGTCTGTCAACGCTCACAACTGCAGGATTTGGGCTACCGAAAATCCTAGAACTGTCGTGGAAACTCCATTGCACGACGAGAAAGTCACGGTATGGGCTGTATTTACCACATCTACCGTTATCGGGCCTTTTTTCTTCGAGGAAATGCGTGATTCTGGTTTTGTAACTGCTACCGTGACGGGTGAGAGGTACGCCGATATGTTACAGAATCGCATCATCCCCAGCCTGGCTGATAAACACCTGATGGAACGTACGATGTTTATGCAGGATGGCGCTCTACCCCATATTGCTAGACGCCTGAAAGATCTCTTGCTCGCGTCGTTTGGTGATGATCGCGTGCTCAGCCGCCACTTTCGTCATGCTTGGCCTCCCAGGTCCCCAGACCTCAGTCCGTGCGATTATTGGCTTTGGGGTTACATGAAGTCACAAGTGTATCGTGATCGACCAACATCTCTAGGGATGCTGAAAGGCAACATCCGACGCCAATGCCTCACCATAACTCCGGACACACTTTACAGTGCTGTTGACAACATTATTCCTCGACTACAGCTATTGTTGAGAAATGATGGTGGACATATTGACATTTCATGCAAAGAACATCATCTTTGCTTTGTCTTACTCTGTTACGCTAATTATTGCCATTCTGATCAGATGAAGCGCAATCTGTCGGACATGTTTTGAACTTTTGTACTTTTTTGGTTCTAATAAAACCCCATGTCATTCCAAGCACGTGTGTCAATTTGTACCTCTCTATCTACATTAGTCCGTGATTTATTTAGTTTTAAAATTTATACTGACTTTTTGTTCACCCGGTATTACATATTTGATGTTTCGGGAACTCAAATGGCAATCTCTGAAGAGAAAGTGACGTTGTTTACGAGGAACGCTATTGAGAAAATTTAAAGAACCGGCATTTGCAGCTGACTGCAGGACGACCCTACAGCCGACAACGTACATTTCGCCTTTCGACCACGAACATAAGAGAAATTATGCCTCTTAGACAGGCATATAGATAGTCCTTTTTCCCACGCTGTATTTAGTAGTGAAAAAGTAAGCAAAATGATTAGTAGCGGTACAAACGCCCGTCCACAAGAACGCCTTACTAACCTTGTGGGGAGCGAGGGAGGATGTTGGGGAGCATACCTGGCCGTCCGTGGTGATCACATACCCTATTAAGAACTGCGTCCCGTCTTTTGTAATGTCCAGGTGACCATCATAAACTGCGGCGACTTTAGTGTTATTACGGTATCGTCTTTGAATAAAAGTGTCATTTCTATTCGTCTCATTGCGTATTTCATTCAGTTACCATCTGTGCTATACTGAAGCAGTTGTTTCTATGCATTGCTCAAATTTCATCGAGCTATGTTACTTGGCAGTGACAAATCATACGAAATTTTTGCACACCAGTGCAGATATTTTTTTATTCAGTCTCAATTTCTTGATATATTTATCCTTAGAGATTTAAATGACCACATAAATCTAGTCTTGAGAAAGTCAAACAGCAGTCAAGAGTACTGGAAAAACTCCAAGGAAGCATAATTCGGTGGCTTACAAAAGTCTTATTCTGCCAGTTATTGAGTACTGTGACAGCCTGACAGGAACCCTCAACAAGCTGAATTAACGTAGGAAACAGAGGTTATTTAAATCAAAACTAAACGTTTTTCGCTTGTTGCTTTAGTGAGCTGCAGAAGAAGAGTCAACAAATGACAGTGAGAGAGACTACAGGAAATGCCTTGTTCATAATAGGGAGCCTTAACCGGGAAACTGTGAAAGCACACGCTACAAAACAAGAAACATAGTACTTTCCTCGACACACATTTCACGTAATGGTGTCGACGGCAACATTAAGTGAGACGAGGCTCACAAAAATGTGTGCGAAAGAAAGAATATCGGATAGATGGATGAATCTGGCACAATTTATGACCTTCTTCTCACATAGTACACTGGCTTTCATACGCGATCGTCAAGTGAGGAGCTTCGAGCTTCGCCTTGTAGGCTACCATTAACAACGAGGCTCACAGAATGCGGAGATTTAAGCCGTAGATAAGGGCCGCAGAAGATATCGTCTTCAAGTTTGTACAAACATCCATCACGTGCGCATTCTGGGGAAATCACAGACGTCCAGGTGCTGTGTGACCGGTCTTAGAGCGACGATTTTCCCCACTGTATTAAATGTGTTTTCTTGCCTCTCCATAATCGCACAGTTGGTTTCGTCTCCTGAGTGAAACTGTGCTCCCGATGGCATCGACAGATACGAGATGAGGCGAGCTGTCGGCGGCACAAGTAGTTGTTTACTGTCCGGAAACTGGGCCGGCAACTGATTGACCCAGTGCACTAAGCCAGTGGCTGGGAGAGATTCAGCCTTATCCAATCTCTTTGGCCTCGTTACTAAGACAATCGTTACCGTCTCATGCACGCTATCACTATTTACGAATGCGTTGGTTATTTCTGAATATCAAGAACGCGAAAAAAATTGTTTGATAAGCACTTCGAAAAGAAAGTTAGTCATTTGCGGGAGACAGTACGCTAGTATCGAATGACACCGCCTCTAGCATCAAGAATGGCCTAAATTCGCCGAGGAAGAGAGTCACAAGTTTTTTTTTTTTGATACACAATATCCACCTGAAGCCATTCATTGATAATTAGATTCTACAGAGCTACCACAATGTGAGAAACAGTAGCTCACTGAAGACTTGTAATGTATTCCGATGAATCACGAATTTGCGTGTTTTCAAATGAAACCAGGCGTAAAGTGCAACGACGGTCCAATGAGGCGTTCAACTGACGGTACGTGACGGGTGTAGTTCAGGCCAGACGTGGTACTACGACGTTTCAGCGTGTTCTTGTATCATTATTCGAGTCCACTTATTCAGGTCACAGTCAACGTGAACCAGTTTCTCGGTAATCAGGTATTGTCTTTCTTCTACATCTTCATGATGGCTTTCTGTGGACACACACACGCACAGATATTCACACGGTTAGACACTCTGGCGCCCTACCGTGTCACGAGAGATCTGCTAGATCATTCAGTGTTCATCCCATAGAAAATGTCATTCCCGCAATTAATGGCATTAGCTCGATATAGCATATCCGAGAAACTTTTGCAGTTCCTTCCTCGTTGAACTGAGGTCATTATGAAAGCTGAGGAGGTGTTAGACGGTATTAGCATGATGTCTCCAGGAATGACTAATTGGCCCAGTGTGCTTATACGTATCGACTTCAGAAAGAAAGTTTCACATGTCGTCGCACATTTGAGTGACGCATTGTCAGAGGTGAGTACACGTTCCGCATCTTCGATGGTCACAATATCATTGTTTCTACAGTGTCTGTATCTTCATAGAACGTGTGCTCTCTTTTGACAATGCCCCACTCTTGTTGCGCATACATGCATGTCTGAAGGACACTGCAGTGTAAGATACAGACACTGTATAAACGCAGAAATTGTATCCATCAGTGGTGTATACGTGCCTCGACGGACTAAGATAACATACTTACGCTTCTCCCTACGCGGCAATTGCGGAATGTGTGAGCGTAAGATTTATGGATTCTGTGACATGTGGAAGTTTGGATCGGTCCTGAAGGCATGCTCGGATAGGCGGTGAGGTTAAGGCAACTGCTCGCAGTAAGCTGAAAATTCGAGTGCGAGTCCTGGTCCGGCATAAATTTTCATTTGTCGCAAACAGCTAAAGTCATTCCGGATTTCGGAAGAGCGAATCATTTTCGCCAAGACACATTTCTCCTGTGGTGAAATGGCGTGGCAACTAGAAATGTACTACAAAGTTCAAGTATAGTGCGTGAAACAATACGATTCTTGCGGGCAAAACGTCTAAATTGCGCATAGATTCACCGTGAAACCCTGGCGATATATGGGCTAAACACAACGTCCAACAGCACTAAAATTGTGCCAACCATTCGACCTAGGACGCACGTGTGTGGATTATTTTGTTCGGGAAGTCCAGATCTCGCTAAATGCGATTTCCATCTTTTCGGCACGCTGAAAGAACATCTGGAAGGGAAAGAGGGGCGGGGGGAGAGTTTCCAACGACGAAGTTCATACAGCGATTTTGAAATACCCACCCCCCCAATAAGATAGACTGGAAATAGGGATGCTAAAGTCAAAGCGCCCTCGACGGGGATTAATCAGAGTAGTAGAGAGAAATCTCGTCGAGATTACTGTAGTGCGAATATCTTGGGTTCCATGGAACTGACCGAAAACTTTGGACTCGATAAAGAATTCCAGGCTCAAATCCCCGTCCAGCCTTCAAGATTTAGGTTTCCGGTGATTTCCCTAAATCTCTTAAAGCAAATGGCGGAATGGATTCTATTAAAAATTCCGGCAAGATTTCCTTTACCATCTCTTCGAAATTCGATCTTTCGCTCCACGACTAATAATCTCGTCGTCGTCGTCTTTCTGCTCCCTCCTCCGTCCCTTGGTTCAAGCGCTCTGGCCAGATAATTGGATGGCACCACCTCCACTTTGTTCCTTGCGGCCATTGGTTGACAATAACATTTTATTGCTGGCCAGTGGTTGAGAATTTTCCTCTTTCGAGAGTCCAACGCTTCGGGACACTGTATGAAAATGGCAGTAGGTGCAGTAATGATAAACTGTATGCTAATAGAAGGAAATTTTCACTCTACAGCGGAATGTTCGCTTAAATGAACCTTCCTGGCAGATTAAAACGGCCGGACCGAGACTCGAACTCGGGATCTTTGCCTTTCGCGGGCAAGTGCTCTACCAACTGAGCTACCCAATCACGACTCACGGCCCGTCCTCACAGCTTTAATTCCGCCAGTACCTCGACTCCTACCTTCCAAACTTCACAGAAGCTCTCCTGCGAACCTTGCAGAACTAGCACTCCTGGAAGAAAGGATATTGCGGAGACAGGAAGTTTCATATCAGCGCACACTCCGCTGTTGAGTGAAAATTTCATTCTACAAACAACCCCCAGGCTGTGGTTAAGCCATGTGTGGCTAAGCCATGTCTGGCGTGAGTCGTGCTTGGGAAGCTCAGTTGGTAATAGTCGGCCCTCGGCGGCCATGGCGAGCGGACGTGCGCTGGTGTTTACGTCTCTGCTGCTGCCGGCTGAGCGCTGTTTACGGTGAGTTGACGCTCTTGTAGTGACGCTCTTGTAGCGTACACAGTTAAGGGTTATTGTGTGAAAAATGTGGCACAAATGGCTCTGAGCACTATGGGACTTAACATCTGTGGTCATCAGTCCTCTAGAACTTAGAACTACTTAAACCTAACTAACCTAAGGACATCACACACATCCATGCCCGAGGCAGGATTCGAACCTGCGACCGTAGCAGTCGGGCGGTTCCGGACTCAGCGCCTAGAACCGCTAGACCACCGCGGTCGGCGTGAAAAATGTCACGAATTAACTATGAATGAACTAACACGAAAAGATACTTTGAAATTACGTTTCGATCCGAAATATGCACGACCTAAAGCTTACGAACTCGAAGCATGGATTGAGAATGTTTTGAAACGATCTTTTGATGAAATAATTGGTGTACATCTTTCGATCGTTAGCAGTACTGCGCACATAAAGTTTAAAACTGCTGAAATATGCGACCAAATTGTTCAATCATGTGGTGGTAGCCATAAATTTACTCACAGCGAAGTTCAGGAATCTCGTGCAGGATTTAGTGTCCACAAAGTTAGAATTTTCGAACTACCTTTTGAAGTTCCTGCCGACGAAATAAATGCAGTGTTGAAAAATTGCGGCACGGTTATCAGCAATATTGCGGAAAAGCGGATGTCCATCAAAATTCCTGTCTTGAACGGTGTTCGACAGGTGAAAATAGAACTGGAGAAACACATTCCATCGTGTATTACGATCTGTGGATACAGGGCCATTGTTATATACGATGGTCAGCCCCGCACTTGCTCTGGGTGTGGTGAAACTGGTCATGTTCGCGCACAATGCGTACAGAGACGAGTGACGCAGTTGCCACCAGGCGAAAGTGTTCCTAGTAACAAGATGTCATCAGTGCCTCTAACGTATGTGGCGGCCGTTCGTTCGACCATGGCAGCGACGGAGGTCACTCACATGGACACAACTGTCAACACCACCGAAGCTGGCCAGACACCAATGGCGACTGCCACCCCAGAGGGCAACGCTGACACCACCCCCGACGTGACGATGGAACTGAACGATCCGGAGGCTACGTTTTTGGTTAGCGCCCAGGTTGGCGAGAAAACCCAAGATGTCGAGAATGATGTATGCAGCGACAAAGGAGCGGATTTTAAATCAATGGGAAGTGACGATAATCCCTGACCGTGCCGGGAATCGAACCCGGGACCCCGTGCGCGGGAAGCGAGAATGCCACCGCAAGACCACGAGCCGCGTAGATGAATTGAAAAGATACCATTAGTTACACGAAGGACGAGAAAAAAAAGACTTCTGTTTGTTGAGACAGTACTAAGCATGTATTGCGCATTTGCAAAGAAGACGCCATCTCGTGTTTCGTGTGACCTATAAATAAAATTTTTGTTTTCTCATCAAGATGGTGTGAAGGAAGAAACTTAAAAATTGTGAAAAATTCTGTCGTGTGGTAACAGTTCTGTTTCGTTGGTAAGAGCTGTAATGAAATTGTTCGAGATATGTAATAGGTATCGCTGCACAAAACTAAACTTCCTTCTGGCATAGAGTTAGTCGATAACCTCAGACAACAAATACGATGCCGTCATTTCATACAAAAATGTAACATGAAACAGACGTCTTTCGATAGCCTGCCATATACTGTGCAGTGGCTTGAGGACTAAATAAGGGATGTGGCATCTAAATGTTTTATGACTACCGAGAAATCTTTCATATAGCTCCCCATCGTTATCTATTGAACAAAATGGGTGGTTATATAATGTGGAAATAAATATCCGATCTGATTAAAGAGTACCACGCCAAACGAACACAGCACGTCTTCCTTCATGCGAAACAGTAGCGCCGAAAACCTACATGAAAGTGTGGCTCAAATGGCTCTGAGCACTATGGGACTCAACTTCTGTGGTCATTAGTCCCCTAGAACTTAGAACTAGTTAAACCTAACTAACCTAAGGGCAACACACAACACCCAGCCAGCACGAGGCAGAGAAAATCCCTGACCCCGCCGGGAATCGAACCCGGGAACCCGGGCGTGGGAAGCGAGAACGCTACCGCACGACCACGAGATGCGAGCATGAAAGTGTAGTAGGTCCGTTTGTGATACGTACAGGGATTGGACAAAATATGGAAATCCCGCGAGTAATCCATGATCGAACGTAAATGCAGATGCTACCCAAACCCTTAGGTTGCGCTGTTGTGTTTCACTGTAAATGGCACATGTGCAATGCCCTCAATACACTGCAAGCTCAGGCGTGGTCAGAACAGTTTTCTGCGTTGTTGTGACGACATTAAATCTCAGATGAATGAATTCTAAACTGGACATTAAGTTCGTATGATAGGTGCTTCCATAACAAATGGAGCCAAAGTGTTTGGCGTCTCAAGAAACACCGTATCGAAGAAATACATCGCATAGAAGAAAACGGAGAAACATCTTCGCCTAAGTCACAAGGTGGGCGAAAGTATGTGTTCAGTGATCATCTCAGATAAGAAGACGGCAGTTGAAAAAGTCACTGCTGCACTGCATATCGCACTCGCGAACACTGTCAGCAGCTAAACAGCACGAAGGGACCCCCATAAAAAGGGAACTGCAGGGAGATCTGGAATTCCAAAACCACTCATATAGGAAATATGGTGCAGGAGCCAGAAAACCTGGGCTATGGAGCAATTAAAACAAGTCATGTTGTCGAATGAGTTTTGTTTCCAACTTCTGGACGAGTTCACGTCCAAGACTGAAACATAGCGTGCTTCCAGTGATGATTTCGAGAAGCATTTCGTGGTATTTCATGGGCCGAGCAGCTGGTTCCAAGGCTGCATCACTGCCAAGGCTTATATGACAATTTTGGGTTGTGAGGTCCGTCTCGTGCTCCAATGTATGTTCCCCAACGGTGATGCTGTGTTCCAAGAAGGCATGGGCCCTGTCCACACAGCCCGCATAGTCCAGGACTGGTTTTATCAGCCGGAGAATGAGTTTTGGCATCTCCCCTGACCACCATAATCAACATATCTCTGTATCGTTGAGCCTCTGTTGTCTAATTTTAAGAGAAGGGTGCATAATCACTATCCACCTCCATCGTCGTTACCTGAACTTGCTACTATTTTGCAGGAATAATGGTATCAGATTTCCTGTATTTTTTCATTCCGAGACGACTGGAAGCTGTTTTGAACGCCTACGCTTTTGCTACATCATATTAGGAATGGTAAAGTGTTGTGGTTTTGGTGTATCCATATATTTGTCCACAACATGTATAAACGTCCTGGTAAGCGAATGTTTGTACTACTTTGACGCTGCCGGATGGAAAGCAAAAAAAAAAAAAAAAAAAAAAAGAAAAAGGTTCAAATGGCTCTGAGCACTATGGGACTCAACTGCTGAGGTCATTAGTCCCCTAGAACTTAGAACTAGTTAAACCTAACTAACCTAAGGACATCACAAATATCCATGCCCGAGGCAGGATTCGAACCTGCGACCGTAGCGGTCTTGCGGTTCCAGACTGCAGTGCCTTTAACCGCACGGCCACTTCGGCCGGCAGGCGATGGAAAGCATGTTGGGGCATTTGTGTGATGTGTTGGGCCCGAAACACTGTGAGATTTATCAATATCCGAGTTTCTTTCGAAGCAATGACGAAGCCGCTGGGCATATTCTCTGTGTTTACACCTCAAATCATGAGCGGACTGCACCAGTCTCGCGGAAGCTCACCGGACGTGTTTTGGTACCCCTAAAGAGACCATATTGACCGCTTTGGAGTCCAGATAGCAGGTGGCCATCTGACCGGCCACCAATGACGTAAATCGTGACAGTGGAGTGGAGAGTATGTACCAGCTCGTTGCATGGAAGCAGCACAGTAAGATGTATCGATGTAGTGGCTGTAAGAGAATGGCACAAAGCAGCTATCATGTTTGGACGTGCCAGTGACCAGACCATGCTTAAAATTGCTCAGTATGTTGGTGCATGAACGCGGATTCTACAGCGTGTCTACAAGAAATTATTTACGACTCATAGACATGTATCACGACGTAAAAACGGCGGCTGAAAAATATCATATCTGACAGGGATCGCTTTGTTTACATCTACATCTACACATATACTCCGCAAGCCATCGCACTACACCAAGAGGAGGAGACCCTGTACCTCTACTAGCCATTTCCTCTCGTGTTCCGCTCGCAAACAGAGCTAAGCACGAACGACAGTCTACAGGGTGTTCCCGCAAGAGCGTGCAAAAATTTAACAGGACTTAGAGGTTGTTCCACTGAACAATAGTAGGGAACCTGAGGTCAGAGAAAAAAAATGGTTCAAATGGCTCTGAGCACTATGGGACTCAACTGCTGTGGTCATCAGTCCCCTAGAACTTAGAACTACTTAAACCTAAATAACCTAAGGATATCACACACATCCATGCCCGAGGTAGGATTCGAACCTGCGACCATAGCAGTCGCACGGTTCCGGACTGCGCGCCTAGAACCGCGAGACCACCGCGGCCGGCAGGTCAGAGAAGCCAGCTTAAGGAGATACAGGGATAAAATCACACTACTGTTTACTTTTTTATTTACATTAGTTAACGGCAAATACCATCACTGACACAATGAACGTACCATCTCTACTGTATCTTACAAAATATGCTGGAAGTGACGGCCATCAATCTCAATGCGAGCACCATGACAAATATCCCTGGTGTTTTTCGAATCACATCACAAGCAGCTACAATTCTGGCAATTAATTCCATCCACTGGGGCCTCATATGCAAGGAAATAATCAAGGGGATTCAGGTCAGTTGACCTCGCAGACCATGGAACAGGACCTCCTCTTCCAATCCAACGACCAGGAAATACTGTACCGGTACTGCTCCATCTCATTGTACTGTAGGTCTCTGAATGGCACTGAGTAACGAATGAGTCTGTAGTTGATTCGTAGCACGTTCTGTCATGCGACAATGTAAATACGGTGCAACACAGCCACCTTATGGACAGGTAAAGTAAACAAAACCTGCATCGCGACTTCCTGGTGATCAAACTCGTCCTCCTTGTTTCCTTGTAGGAAATAAACGATGTTCATGTGAATAAACAGCATTCTATATGTAAACATGTAAGCATTTTAGCTGTAAATAGGCTGGAACACAGTAATGGTAGAGCCGGCAAGTTTGGTCGAGCGGTTCTAGGCGCTTCAGTCTGCAAACGCGCGACCGCTACGATAGCAGCTTCGAATCCTGCCTCGGGCAAGGATGTGTGTGATGTCCTTAGGTTAGTTAGGTTTAAGTAGTTCTAAGTTCTAGGGGACTGATGACCTCATATGTTAAGTCCCATAGTGCTCAGAGCCATTTCAACCATTTGAGTAATGCTAGACAAAGCGGTAGACAAGTTTACTCCCATATCTCCTTAAGCTGGCTTCTCCGATCCCAGGTTCCCTATCTCAAATTGTTCATTGGAGCATTCTCTATGTTGTGTTACATTTTTGCACGCTCTTACGGAAACACCCTGTACGTATCTCTGTACGAGCCCTGATTACTCGTATCTCCTCTACGTGGTCCATATGCAAAACGTATGCTGGCGGCAGTAGAGTCGTTCTCCAGTCACCTTCAAATTCTGGTTCTCTCAATTTTCTCAACAGTGTTTGTCGAAAAGAACTTCACCTTCGCTCCAGGGATTCCCGTTTGAGATCCCAAGGCGTCTCGGTAACATTTGCGTGTTGTCCGAACCCAGCAGTAACAAATCTATCAGCCCGCCTCTGAATCGCTTCGATATCTTTCTTTAATCCAACTTGATGCGGATACCGAATGCTCGAGCAGTACTCAAGAATAGGTCGCCCTAGCGTCCTATATGCGATCTCTTTTAGGGATGAACCCCACTTTCCGAATATTCTACCAATAAACCGAAGTCGACCATTTGCCTTTACTACCACAATTCTCGCATGCTCGTTCCATTTGATATCGCTTAGCGACGTTACGCCGAGATATTTAAACGACGGAACTGCGTCGACCAGGGTAGTACTAATGCCGTATCCAAACATGACAGGTTTGCTTTTCCTACTCATCCGCACTAACTTACGTTCTTCTACATTCAGGCCTATCTGCCTCTCACCACACCAACTAGAAGTTTTGTCTAAGTCGTCTTGTATCCTTCTACAGTCACTTAATGTCGATTGGTTTGAAAAATGACGGAAATTGCTGCCGTTAGTGAGTGCAGCACCATCTCAACCAGTTTACGAGTGAGAATCGCTAAAAAGTCTGCATGCAATCGACATTTGTAATCTGGTAACTCACAACACTTAATTGCTCATAAAGCAGCAACGTGTGAAACAACGCAGAAACAGGACAGAGGCTGACTGGAAGCCTCTAATGTGATCGGATGAGTCGCGATTTGGCCTCTTTTCAGATGATGCAAGGGGTAAAGTGCACCGACAGCCCAACGAAGCGGTTAACCTACAGGGTATGGAAGCTGTAGTTCAGGCCAGAGATGGTGCTGTGATGTTTGAGAGCGTTTTTTGTACCGTGATTCGCCTCCGTTATCCATCATATCTACAATGAACGAGGAACGGCCTGTCACTGGCAGCCATGCAACACGGCGTAAACAAGGTAGTCGTGAAAACATACTAATTTACAGGAAAAGGAAAAGATTTTCACACCCTACCGATGCCAATCGGTTTCAAACCCAACAGTAATAGCTGCTCTCAGTAAATATACGCTCACGTCAACTGATTTTCGAGTGAACTTTGCGAAGGGAAGCGTATGCAATGGACATGTTGGCGTTGGGTACCTCGCAAAAGGCCACTGCTCAGCGGAAGGTAAAGCTACACGTCTTCAGTGCGCCAAACAACATATAAACTGAACACTAACTGAGTGTAGGGAGGAATTGCAGCCTAGCAAGTCGTAGTTGGCCTCTTTTCGAGAGATGCAAGGCGTCGAGTATACTGTCGAGCCAATATGTATTCAACCTGCAGTGTATGCAGGTTGTAGTTCAGGCCACAGGTTAATCTGCGATATATTTTAATGTTTTCCGTATCATGACCTCGATTCACTCATTTAGGTTACAGAGAACATGAACAGGATGTTTATTTCAACATTCTTGATGGCCATGTTTTGCACTTGCTTTTAGTCGATTGGTTCATAAGTACGTAGTGTTTTTCCATTAATTTAATAAACACGACAGATACACGTAAGACAGACTTTAGTCATCAATAATATATTCTCGCCCGCATCTCGTGGTCGTGCGGTAGCGTTCTCGCTTCCCACGCCCGGGTTCCCGGGTTCGATTCCCGGCGGGGTCAGGGATTTTCTCTGCCTCGTGATGGCTGGGTGTTGTGTGCTGTCCTTAGGTTAGTTAGGTTTAAGTAGTTCTAAGTTCTAGGGGACTTATGACCACAGCAGTTGAGTCCCATAGTGCTCAGAGCCAATATATTCTCCTTCACTGTTTACAACAGCCTGCCAACTCTGAAATACCTTTTCGGTTCCGTGACTGTAGAAGTCGCGTGCTTTTGGGGCGAAGATCTCGTCGAGCGATGATCGGTGCGCATTTTCATCCGGAAAGGAAGTTCCTTGAACGTTGTGCTATAGAGAACGGAAAAGGTGAAAATCTAAGGATACAAGATCAGGTGAATAAGGTGGGCGTGGAAAATGACTTCCCAACACAACTCAATCTGGCAGAATGAGGGCGCTCGTTATCATGGAGTAGCATTACTTCACGCAGTATTCATGGTCATTATTCTTGGATTGCGTGTGCAATTTCTGTCATTTTTCAAACCAATAGACATTAAGTGACTGTAGAAGGATACAAGACGACTTAGACAAAACTTCTAGTTGGTGTGGTGAGAGGCAGATAGGCCTGAATGTAGAAGAACGTAAGTTAGTGCGGATGAGTGGGAAAAGCAAACCTGTCATGTTTGGATACGGCATTAGTACTACCCTGGTCGACGCAGTTCCGTCGTTTAAATATCTCGGCGTAACGTCGCTAAGCGATATCAAATGGAACGAGCATGCGAGAATTGTGGTAGTAAAGGCAAATGGTCGACTTCGGTTTATTGGTAGAATATTCGGAAAGTGGGGTTCATCCCTAAAAGAGATCGCATATAGGACGCTAGGGCGACCTATTCTTGAGTACTGCTCGAGCATTCGGTATCCGCATCAAGTTGGATTAAAGAAAGACGTCGAAGCGATTCAGAGGCGGGCTGATAGATTTGTTACTGCTGGGTTCGGACAACACGCAAATGTTACCGAGACGCCTTGGGATCTCAAACGGGAATCCCTGGAGCGAAGGTGAAGTTCTTTTCGACAAACACTGTTGAGAAAATTGAGAGAACCAGAATTTGAAGGTGACTGGAGAACGACTCTACTGCCGCCAGCATACGTTTTGCATATGGACCACGTAGAGGAGATACGAGTAATTAGGGCTCGTACAGAGATACGTACAGGGTGTTTCCGTAAGAGCGTGCAAAAATGTAACACAACATAGAGAATGCTCCAATGAACAATTTGAGATAGGGAACCTGGGATCGGAGAAGCCAGCTTAAGGAGATATGGGAGTAAACTTGTCTACCGCTTTGTCTAGCATTACTCAAATGGTTGAAATGGCTCTGAGCACTATGAGACTTAACGTATGAGGTCATCAGTCCCCTAGAACTTAGAACTACTTAAACCTAACTAACCTAAGGACATCACACACATCCTTGCCCGAAGCAGGATTCGAAGCTGCTATTGTAGCGGTCCCCCCATGAACCATGGACATTTCCGTTGTTGGGAAGGTTTGCGTGCCTCAGCGATACACATGGCCGTACCGTAGGTGCAACCACAACGGAGGGGTATCTGTTGAGAGGCCAGACAAACATGTGGTTCCTGAAGAGGGGCAGCAGCCTTTTCAGTAGTTGCACGGGCAACAGTCTGGATGATTGACTGATCTGGCCTTGTAACATTAACCAAAACGGCCTTGCTGTGCTGGTACTGCGAACGGCTGAAAGCAAGGGGAAACTACAGCCGTAATTTTTCCCGAGGAAATGCAGCTTTACTGTATGATTAAATGATGATGGCGTCCTCTTGGGTAAAATATTCCGGAGGTAAAATAGTCCCCCATTCGGATCTCCGGGCGGGGACTACTCAAGAGGACGTCGTTATCAGGAGAAAGAAAACTGGCGTTCTACGAATCGGAGCGCGGAATGTCAGATCCCTTAATCGGGCAGGTAGGTTAAAAAATTTAAAAAGGGAAATGGATAGGTTAAACTTAGATATAGTAGGAATTAGTGAAGTTAGGTGGCAGGAGTAACAAGACACTTGGTCAGGTGATTACAGGGTTATAAATACAAAATCAAATAGGGGTAATGCAGGAGTAGGTTTAATAATGAATAAAAAAATAGGAGTGCGCGTTAGCTACTACAAACACCATAGTGAACGCATTATTGTGGCCAAGATAGACACAAAGCCCATGCCTACTACAGTAGTACAAGTTTATATGCCAACTAGCTCTGCAGATGATGAAGAAATAGATGAAATGTATGACGATATAAAAGAAATTTTTCAGGTAGTGAAGGGAGACGAAAATTTAATAGTCATGGGTGACTGGAATTCGAGAGTAGGAAAAGGGAGAGAAGGAAACATAGTAGGTGAATATGGACTGGGGCTAAGATATGAAAGAGGAAGCCGCCTGGTAGAATTTTGCACAGAGCATAACGTAATGATAGCTAACACTTGGTTCAAGAATCATAAAAGAAGGTTGTATACCTGGAAGAATCCTGGAGATACTAAAAGGTATCAGATAGATTATATAATGGTAAGACAGAGATTTAGGAACCAGGTTTTAAATTCTAAGACATTGCCAGGGGCAGATGTGGATTCTGACCACAATCTATTGGTTATGAACTGTAGATTGAAACGGAAGAAACTGCAAAAAGGTGGGAATTTAAGGAGATGGGACCTGGATAAACTGAAAGAACCAGAGGTTGTAGAGAGTTTCAGGGAGAGCATAAGGAAACAATTGACAGGAATGGGGGAAAGAAATACAGTAGAAGAAGAATGGGTAGCTCTGAGGGATGAAGTAGTGAAGGCATCAGAGGATCAAGTAGGTAAAAAGACGGAGGCTATTAATCCTTGGATAACAGAAGAAATATTGAATTTAATTGATAAAAGGAGGAAATATAAAAATGCAGTGAATGAAGCAGGCAAAAAGGAATACAAACGTCTCAAAAATGAGATCGACAGGAAGTGCAAAATGGCTAAGCAGGGATGGCTAGAGGACAAATGTAAGGATGTAGAGGCTTGTCTCACTAGCGGTAAGATAGATACTGCCTACAGGAAAAGTAAAGAGACCTTTGGAGAGAAGAGAACCACTTGTATGAATATCAAGAACTCAGATGGATACCCAGTTCTAAGCAAAGAAGGGAAGGCAGAAAGGTGGAAGGAGTATATAGAGGGCTTATACAAGGGCGATGTGCTTGAGGACAATATTATGGAAATGGTAGAGGATGTAGATGAAGACGAAATAGGAGATAAGATACTGCGTGAAGAGTTTGACAGAGCACTGAAGGACCTGAGTCGAAACAAGGCCCCGGGAGTAGACAACATTCCATTAGAACTACTGATGGCCTTGGGAGAGCCAGTCATGACAAAACTCTACCATCTGGTGAGCAAGATGTATCAGACAAGCAAAATACCCTCAGACTTCAAGAAGAATATAATAATTCCAATCCCAAAAAAAGCAGGTGTTGACAGATGTGAAAATTACCGAAGTATCAGTTTAATAAGTCACAGCTGCAAAATACTAACGCGAATTCTTTACAGACGAATGGAAAAACTGGTAGAAGCGGACCTCGGGGAAGATCAGTTTGGATTCCGTAGAAATGTTGGAACACGTGAGGCAATACTAACCTTACGACTTATCTTAGAAGGAAGATTAAGAAAAGGCAAACCTACGTTTCTAGCATTTGTAGACTTAGAGAAAGCTTTTGACAATGTTAACTGGAATACTCACTTTCAAATTCTGAAGGTGGCAGGGGTAAAATACAGGGAGCGAAAGGCTATTTACAATTTGTACAGAAACCAGATGGCAGTTATAAGAGTCGAGGGGCATGAAAGGGAAGCAGTGGTTGGGAAAGGAGTGAGACAGGGTTGTAGCCTCTCCCCGATGTTATTCAATCGGTATATTGAGCAAGCAGTAAAGGAAACAAAAGAAAAATTCGGAGTAGGTATTAAAATTCATGGAGAACAATTAAAACTTCGAGGTTCGCCGATGACATTGTAATTCTGTCAGAGACAGCAAAGGACTTGGAAGAGCAGTTGAACGAAATGGACAGTGTCTTGAAAGGAGGATATAAGATGAACATCAACAAAAGCAAAACGAGGATAATGGAATGTAGTCAAATTAAATCGGGTGATGCTGAGGGAATTAGATTAAGAAATGAGACACTTAAAGTAGTAAAGGAGTTTTGCTATTTAGGGAGTAAAATAACTGACGATGGTCGAAGTAGAGAGGATATGAAATGTAGACTGTCAATGGCAAGGAAATCGTTTCTGAAGAAGAGAAATTTGTTAAGGTCGAGTATAGATTTAAGTGTCAGGAAGTCGTTTCTGAAAGTATTTGTATGGAGTGTAGCCATGTATGGAAGTGAAACGTGGACGATAACTAGTTTGGACAAGAAGAGAATAGAAGCTTTCGAAATGTGGTGCTACATAAGAATGCTGATGATAAGGTGGGTAGATCACGTAACTAATGAGGAGGTATTGAATAGGATTGGGGAGAAGAGAAGTTTGTGGCACAACTTGACTAGAAGAAGGATCGGTTGGTAGGACATGTTTCGAGGCATCAAGGGATCACAAATTTAGCATTGGAGGGCAGCGTGGATTGTAAAAATCGTAGAGGGAGACCAAGAGATGAATACACTAAGCAGATTCAGAAGGATGTAGGTTGCAGTAGGTACTGGGAGATGAAGAAGCTTGCACAGGATAGAGCAGCATGGAGAGCTGCATCAAACCAGTCTCAGGACTGAAGACCACAACAACAACAATCGTAGCGGTCACGCGTTTCCAGACTGAAGCGCCTAGAACCGCTCGGCCAAACTTGCCGGCTCTACCATTACTGTGTTCCAGCCTATTTACAGCTAAAATGCTTACATGTTTTCATATACAATGCTGTTTATTCACATGAACATCGTTTATTTCCTACAAGGAAACAAGGAGGACGAGTTTGATCACCAGGAAGTCGCGATGCAGGTTTTGTTTACTTTACCTGTCCATAAGGTGGCTGTGTTGCACCGTATTTACATTGTCGCATGACAGAACGTGCTACGAATCAACTACAGACTCATTCGTTACTCAGTGCCATTCAGAGACCTACAGTACAATGAGATGGAGCAGTACCGGTACAGTATTTCCTGGTCGTTGGATTGGAAGAGGAGGTCCTGTTCCATGGTCTGCGAGGTCAACTGACCTGAATCCTCTGATTATTTCCTTGCATATGAGGCCCCAGTGGATGGAATTAATTGCCAGAATTGTAGCTGCTTGTGATGTGATTCGAAAAACACCAGGGATATTTGTCATGGTGCTCGCATTGAGATTGATGGCCGTCACTCTCAGCATATTTTGTAAGATACAGTAGAGATGGTACGTTCATTGTGTCAGTGATGGTATTTGCCGTTAACTAATGTAAATAAAAAAGTAAACAGTAGTGTGATTTTATCCCTGTATCTCCTTAAGCTGGCTTCTCTGACCTCAGGTTCCCTACTTCAAATTGAACAACGGAACAACCTCTAAGTCCTGTTAAATTTTTGCACGCTCTTGCGGGAACACCCTGTAGACTGCCGTTCGTGCTTCGCTCTATTTGCGAGCGGAACACGAGAGGAAATGACTGGTAGAGGTACAGGGTTTCCTCCTCTTGGTGTAGTGCGATGGCTTGCGGAGTATATGTGTAGATGTAGATGTAAACAAAGCGATCCCTGTCAGATATGATATTTTTCAGCAGCCGTTTTTACGTCGTGATACATGTCTATGAGTCGTAAATAATTTCTTGTAGACACGCTGTAGAATCCGCGTTCATGCACCAACATACTGAGCAATTTTACACATGGTCTGGTCACTGGCACGTCCAAACATGATAGCTGCTTTGTGCCATTCTGTTACAGCCACTACATCGATACATCTTACTGTGCTGCTTCCATGCAACGAGCTGGTACATACTCTCCACTCCACTGTCACGATTTACGTCATTGGTGGCCGGTCAGATGGCCAACCTGGTATCTGGTCTTCATCATCTATGACTCCAAAGCGGTCAATATGGTCTCTTTAGAGGTACCAAACACGTCCGGTGAGCTTCCGCGTGACTGGTGCAGTCCGCTCATGATTTGAGGAGTAAACACAGTGAATATGCCCAGCGGCTTCGTCATTGCTTCGAAAGAAACTCGGATATTGATAAATCTCACAGTGTTTCGGGCCCAACACATCACGCAAATGCCCCAACATGCTTTCCATCGCCTGCCGGCCGAAGTGGCCGTGCGGTTAAAGGCACTGCAGTCTGAAACCGCAAGACCGCTACGGTCGCAGGTCGAATCCTGCCTCGGGCATGGATGTTTGTGATGTCCTTAGGTTAGTTAGGTTTAACTAGTTCTAAGTTCTAGGGGACTAATGACCTCAGCAGTTGAGTCCCATAGTGCTCAGAGCCATTTGAACCATTTTTTTTGCTTTCCATCCAACAGTGTCAAAGTAGTACAAACATTCGCTTACCAGGACGTTTATACATGGTGTGGACAAATATATGGATACACCAAAACCACAACACTTTACCATTCCTAATATGATGTAGCAAAAGCGTTGGCGTTCAAAACAACTTCCAGTCGTCTCGGAATGAAAAAATACAGGAAATCTGATACCATTATTCCTGCAAAATAGCAGCAAGTTCAGGTAACGACGATGGAGGTGGATAGTGATTATGCGCCCTTCTCTTAAAATTAGACAACAGAGGCTCAACAATACAGAGATACGTTGATTATGGTGGTCAGGGGAGATGCCAAAACTCATCCTCGGGCTGATAAAACCAGTCCTGGACTATGCGGGCTGTGTGGACAGGGCCCATGCCTTCTTGGAACACAGCATCACCGTTGGGGAACATACATTGGACCACGAGACGGACCTCACAACCCAAAATTGTCATATAAGCCTTGGCAGTGATGCAGCCTTGGAACCAGCTGCTCGGCCCATGAAATACCACGAAATGCTTCTCGAAATCATCACTGGAAGCACGCTATGTTTCAGTCTTGGACGTGAACTCGTCCAGAAGTTGGAAACAAAACTCATTCGACAACATGACTTGTTTTAATTGCTCCATAGCCCAGGTTTTCTGGCTCCTGCACCATATTTCCTATATGAGTGGTTTTGGAATTCCAGATCTCCCTGCAGTTCCCTTTTTATGGGGGTCCCTTCGTGCTGTTTAGCTGCTGACAGTGTTCGCGAGTGCGACATGCAGTGCAGCAGTGACTTCTTCAACTGCCGTCTTCTTATCTGAGATGATCACTCAACACATACTTTCGCCCACCTTGTGACTTAGGCGAAGATGTTTCTCCGCTTTTCTTCTATGCGATGTATTTCTTCGATACGGTGTTTCTTGAGACGCCAAACATGTAGCTTTTCGGCACTACTGTTTCGCATGAAGGAAGACGTGCTGTGTTCGTTTGGCGTGGCACTCTTTAATCAGATCGGATATTTATTTCCACATTATATAACCACCCATTTTGTTCAATAGATAACGATGGGAAGCTATATGAAAGATTTCTCGGTAGTCATAAAACATTTGGATGCCACATCCCTTATTTAGTCCTCAAGCCACTGCACAGTATATGGCAGGCTATCGAAAGACGTCTGTTTCATGTTACATTTTTGTATGAAATGACGGCATCGTATTTGTTGTCTGAGGTTATCCACTAACTCTATGCCAGAAGAAAGTTTACTTTTGTTCAGCGATACCTATTACATATCTTGAACAATTTCATTACAGCTCTTACCAACTAAACAGGACTGTTACCACACAACAGAATGTTTCACAATTTCTTCAGTTTCTTCCTTCACACCATCTTGATGAGGAAACAAAAATTTTATTTATAGGTCACACGAAACACGAGATGGCGTCTTCTTTGCAAATGCGCAATACATGCTTAGTACTGTCTCAACAAACAGAAGTCTTTTTTTTCTCGTCCTTCGTGTAACTAATGGTAACTTTTCAATTCATCTACGCGGCTCGTGGTCTTGCGGTAGCATTCTCGCTTCCCGCGCACGGGGTCCCGGGTTCGCTTCCCGGCGCGGTCAGGGGTTTTCTCTGCCTCGAGATGACTGGGTGTTGTGTGTCTTTCATCATCATTTCGTCCTCTTTCACTCGCAAGTCGCCGTAGTGGCGTTAAAGAAGTTGTGGAGCGGCGACCGAACCGACCCGCGAGGTGTCTCCCGGCCACCACTGCCATACGCTCATTTTTTTTTTTTTCCAATTCATTTCCTGTCTCTTCGTAACATTATCTCTACCTCTACAAATTTAAATAATGTGACTGACTTATGAAACTAAATGCTGTAGTTGAATACCATGTCAATCTTTCTACTGTTGATCCAGACTAAGGTTCAGCTGCCATCCTACACCAAATAGAAATATTGTTTAACTCGTGTTGCTCATTTTTAACCTGGGAATTTAGCTTAGGTTAATTTTTTGCATTACCCGTGAATCATAATTCTGAGTCAGTTTAATAATTACTGCACATTTTCTCAGTAACATATATGCCAGTAAGTAAGTTTACATGACCGCGTTAAGCTACTGTTTGGACAATGATTAAATTTAACTATGTGCAATCGCTCTCCCCCTGCATCCCCTCCCCCCCTACCCTGTCTCACTCTCTCTCTGGCACACACAGACACACACGCAATACATTATTACATATTTAGAAATTCTATGGACTCGAAAGATTTAGTGAATGGTAACGTATTTGTGTATGAAGTTAATTTAATTATCTATTACACTGTTCACATAACTGATTAAGTGGGCTAAGATTACAATGGCTTAATACCTCTCTACCTTCTGTGCCACACTATCTCCTAGTGAAGGCTAGTGTAACTTATTTCTCTTTCTACTATTATACTCGTATTTATGAATGTTACTGCTGTTTTCGAATTGTGATTGATGGTTGACAACAATCTTCAGAAAGAAGTAAACATGCGAGTACTTTGAAGTTCTTGCCAGTTTGTCAGCTGTTTAATTATCTTTCTACAAGAAGTTCTTGAGTGAACATCACGTTTTATCATTGTTGGAGGCTTCTATGCAGCAAACACATTCTCCCTCAATGACAAGTTACACTAGAGTATGATACCATAAGACATTAATGAATAACAAAGGGAAAAGTACGTCTACTTTTTGATATTTTCATTTCTAAAGTCTGATACTATCTGTAATGCAACCCAAACTCACAGATCACTTGTACATCATTATTATCCAAGATAAACCTCAGACGGTTCCGGAAAATAACTAGACAGTATAAGAGTTCTCGTGATCTGACATGCTCTGACATTCAGTGCCTTGTTAATTATTAAGCCGTTAAGGGTCTCCATTTACTACTTATAATTTCTGTTTTGCTCTTTCCTTTATTATTTCATTATGTTTCCGATGTGCAGTCGACTTGAAACTGCCGAACGATCGGGCACGGATCCAGAGAAGCGACTAAAATGCGAACAAAACTGCTTTTTAATGCGGACAGATATAAACTGCTAATTCTCTCTGTCTCAGAAGCGGCGTTGGACCTGTGCCACAATAGCCAGACCTCCTACTCACATAAAAGCGAATGTATCAGGGGAAAATATGGACGGAATGCGTCGCATTTCATAGCAAGAAATCAGTCTGGAAATGTCTCATTTAGCTTACAGCGTCCCACGACTGGTTGGAGAGATCAGCTGTTCAAAAACCACAGTGACATTAACTCTGGAAACTGTCTACAAAGTTACTGAAGAAATTCGTCGGGTTCCAGAAAGATACTCCAGGACGTACTTCTTACGTACTCTTTAACAATGTGAATAACAAATTTGATTTATCCCCTCAAAGCCAAGCGACAGTGGGAAAGACGCACAGTGACCTCATAGCAAATCTTCCCCATCTTCCGATGTTCTTCTTCGTTTATCGTTATCGTAGCATTCCGGCCATTTCTGTACGTTAGCTGATCAATTGGAGATTGGAAAGAACGAAACTGAGCATCATTTGTTCTCAAGTTAACACTCTAAAAACGAATTCACGGAATCTAAATATTGCTGGCTACACCGATGTATCTAATTGTCTGTGCATGGAATGCATCGAGTCCTGTAGATGGCATTAATGAGACGATGGGACTTATTGTCTAAATAAAGAGAACTTCACAAACCATACGGCTGTTTGACGATGTTCCTTGTTAAATGGTTAAATCATGTAACTAATGAGGAGGTATTGAAAAGAACTGGGAAGAAAAGAAATTGGTGGGACAATTTGACTGAAAGAAGGGCACCTTCTGCGACATCACTAATTTAGTTTTGGAGGAAAGTGTCGGTGGTAAAAATTGTAGAGGGAGACCAAGTGGTAAACACAGTATGCAGGTTCCAATGGATGTGGATTGCAGTAGTTATTCAGAGATGAAGAGGCTTGCACGAGACAGAGTAGCATGTAGAGGTGCATTAAACCAGTCTTCGAGCTGAAGACTGCAACAGCAACAACAATCATTGGCAGTAGTGTGACCTTCCAGAGTAACCATGCAGCCCATAGAATACCGCGATTTAGTTGCCGACGGCATTAGTGAACTCCCACCATGTTTCACTCCTGGATGTAAACTTGATATGAGTTGAAAACAGTGTGAAAAAAGCCAAATGACTTTTTTCCATTGTTCCATAGTCTAGGTTTTATTGCTTCAGCATCACATTTTCCTGCTACGGGAATTTATGTCATTGATATATGGCTTTGGAACTCCAGCACAATCTGTGATTTCCTGCTTCTTGAGCTACATTTCTGTTGTTTTAGTGCTAACAGCGTTTGCAAGCCTGACATTCAATTCATCAGTTACTTTCTCAGCTGTCATTCTCTTTTTATATTTCTGTACCACAATCTGTAAAAACATAACCCTTACAGGGTCACTCTGTTGTCTGTCTGTCTGTCTGTCTGCTACCTGACCATCTTAGTATTGGGACAAAGCCTTTCCTGGCACATTTCCTTTGTGCAGGTTTGCTTATATCCAGGGACAAGCATACATTCAGGAGTAAGTCTCCCCCCCCCCCCCCTCCTACTCCCCTTAACCTATTGTTATGCTGATTTGTTTATGACCTCTTGGTGGTTGATTTGTGACCCCCTGGGAATAATCAGTCCTTGTGAAAAAAAACCCTGCCCTTCCCCCCTCCTCCTCCCCAACACAGCTGGGAAAAGGGGAACTTTTTCCACCCCTTCCCAGTTCATTTCAGAGCCACTAGTTCCCCTCCTGGGAAATCATCCAGCCCTCTTCTTCCATCCCCCACTTGATGGGAAAAAGACTGTGTGCTGAGATGCTGGAGAGGAAGGACGTAAGGTACTGTCTGTGTTCTTTTGTGTATTACCCCATTGTCCTACAACTACCCCAACTTCCCACATCCACTTGGTCCCATTTCGGAATTGGCTACAAAAAGTGTCTTCTGTGCTGGAGAGAAAGGATCTCAAAACATGAAATTCAAATCAGTATCAATAATATATTGTTCAATTTAATTTGCACATGTTTTATTTAATAAATTTGCAGGAGACAGGTCTCCCCCACTTGGATAGAGCTCACGTCTGCACCCCTTACCCCCACTTGCCACGATATGATAACTGTATGTACTGAGGAATAGAATGATATGCAGTACATTAGCCACTGTTTTGGGTCACCCGTGCAAGTTTCAGATCTCTGGGAGCCACCATAGCGGTCGACAGCTGTCCAATGTCATAATTACAGATCAAGATAATAAATACCACCGACTGTGCAGCAGATGTCAGTTTCCTTTGATCTCACAGCCCCAAACAAAGTACCAGATGACAGATTTCAGGCTTGCTCCCTGTCTCTTTCTCTCTCAAGTTGTTACTTCCTGTTTGTGTGAAAACATGCATGAACCAACATGTCCAAACACACAGCTGGAGGTTTTCATCCCTCCTCAGTTTATTGTGTTCCTATTGGCTAATGCTGGGGACAAACGGAGAGCTAGTACAATTACAATATCAAAAATAGCAGGAAACAGTGCATTTGCAGTACCCCATCAAATTAATTGTGTAACAATGTACAGGAGTCAAATAGATCACGCAAAACACTCTCCGCTACCTTAAAATAATTCTTCTTTGTAATAAAACTTATTTTAAACGTTTGAGAATGACACACAAACATTTTGCAAATCAAGTAATTAAATTTCTGCCACAAATATATCATAACACTAAACATATTCGAGTTCTTGTATGCAGCGACCTTTGAAACGCTAGCGCCCCCCTCCACCATAACGTTTTCACCTTACACTAAACATATCTGGTGGAAGAAACCTTCCGATCGCACACCTAGTAATCGCAAAGTGCGCACCTTCTGCCGACTGCCAGGACCCATGGTCGCACTGGCTAGGAGAGAGTTATAGAGCCGCACCGGCGCTGGCCACGCTGGGTCTTGCACCCACATCTCCAGCCATACCAGGCACTCAGAGGGTGGAGAGACGCTCACTGAGACCGCCAAGCAGTCAACTGATCAATTACAGGGGTAGAATAATCGTTCAGAGCAAACATTCTTTATTTTCTCACGCAACACACGTGTTCCCTTCTGTCGCCACTCAGCCAGCGTACTAGCTAGTTCACCATTCAGCCATCCAGAGGGTGACACATGGGCGTCCGCCTGGACTTACACCAATGGCTGCAGGCAAGAGCTGACAGGTCAGAGCATTCTTTGTACCTGCCAGTCATGTGAGGCTATGCCATGGCTTCCAGTCAGCTGCTGGTCATGCGCATTGTGAAATAAGCAGGTGCGACTTGGACGTTTAGTTCTAACTGCAAATCCACCAACCCCACCCCAGACATTGTCTCTCCCCAATTTAAAACATCCATTTCACCCAATCCGAAATGGGGATGATGTTGTCAATACACCTCGAATTTCTCACACAAAATGTGGATTTTTTCCCTTTTATACAGGTTATTTTCGAAGACAGAAGTAATCAGAGCAAACACGCGTTTTCACATCACTGAAGTATTGTTACTTGCTGTGAAAATTCTGTACAACAGTGTGGTATAGACTATATTTTCTTTTTCTCTCATCAGGTAAAAAAAAAATCTGTTCTTATCAGCGTAATATTTGTTACATCATGCATCTCAGGAGTAGAATATGAAACTCAGACCATGCTCTACCTCTGTCACAGGATGCCTCCTCACCTTCAAACTCTTTTAACGTAGCCAGATGCCTAGTCACCTATGAAGTCTCAGCTATTTAATTATAGTCACAATTATTAAATTAAGAACTGGTAATTTAGAATAAAGACCCAAGCATGCCAGACTTACAAATTTTCTTCCATCTATGAAACAGATACAAATTATGTTCAAGCAAAGATTAGTGAGTCATAATTAAAAATAGAACTCTAAGGAGATGGCATTCAGAAGGGAAATTACATGAAAATTTTCCTCAGCACACCAGGTATATATGCAAATATTTGAACAGGCAAAGGAACTACCCCAAAACTTAATTACAGCATCGCTCACACATAGGCCTTTAGGCAGAATATTTAGAAGTTAAAGCAAGTCTTTGTCGGCTGCTGATCGATTACCTGCATATTCCAAGCATTTCAGTTCAACTTATGGATGTGTTTCCTGAGGGTGAACAGACGAATCCTGGCATAAAACAGGCGTTCACATACATCGGACTGAGTGGTTGGAGGAGGGCTGGGTTGTAACTGATGGAGCTTTCTTACTTGCCGCTCGACCTCTTGATTTCTGCGGCGTTCTCCTTTAAAAAAGTTGATAGCAGTGGATGTAGCGTTCCTCCACAGGAAGCGGTCCACAGCACATTCTTCTCAAGTTTCTGTGTTTATGCCTGTTGCCTTCATGATGTGTTTTATCTGGTCCTTGAAGCGCTTGAGAGGACTCCATGAGGTCTACTGCCATAGTAGAGTTCACCATAAAGGATTTGGTGGGGAAGCCTTGTATCATTCAAGCGATGCACATGGCCTAACCATCTCAGCTAACCAAGATGATGGTTGCCTCAGTGCTGCTTATATGCGCTTTCTCGAGAACCGCAGTGTGGGTCCCATGGTCCTCGCGCTTAATATTCTTGATGTATCTGACTCTTTGTTGGTGGAAGCGTTCAAGTTTCTTGAGATGACGGCGATAGAGTGTCCAAATTTCAAAGCCATATAGGAGAGTATAAATGACAACAGCTCCATTCACCATGAGTTTGGTGTGCAATTATAGATCTTTTTTCATGACGACTCTGCGTGTTAGCCGTCCAAATGGTGCATGGGCAACCCCAATTCTTTTATCAACGTCTTGTTCGTAGGAGCAACAATTAGACAAGACTCTTCTGAGATATGAAAAGAGCTCAACCTGCTCCAGTGCTGTGTCTAGGATAGAAATAGTGAACTCAGGGAGAGTTAATCCGTAGGCAGGTTGTGCGAGTACCTTTGTTTTTCCCGCATTGATGATAAGACCAAAGCGGCCACACGCAGTTTTAAAGCAGTTACTAACAGTTGTAGCTCTGCCAGTATTAGGGCAGCAGATGAAGTGTCATCGGCATGCTGTAGTTCTATCACCAGGGTGACTTAGGTACGTCATTGTGAACGAAGTCTTGCCAAACTGAACAGACCTCCATCAAAACGAAATTTAATCCCCATATCTTGGTTGTTTGCAGATGATTCATACAGCATGGGAGCCATGTACAGAATGAAGAGGGTTGGAGCAAGCATACAGCCATGTTTCAAACCTTGAGTGACTGGACACAAACTTGATGCAGCGCTACCACGAAGAACATGCCGAACCATGCCATCATGTAGAGCTCGAACCACATACACATAGTGCTCAGGACTTCCAAATTGTCTTAGTACCTTCCACATAGCAGATCTAGGCACTGAATCAAAGGCTTTTTCCAGGTAAAGAAAAGGTTTGGAAACCGCACTGAGATTCTGAAAACATCTTCCCTCAAATATTTTTGAGCCTATTTAATAGAAGTCTTGCGAAAATTTTGTAGGCAATAGACAACTGCGATTATCATGGTCGTTCCCATATACACTATTCCCATATACACTATTGTTACCTTTCTTGAAGATATTGATAGTGGGAGCATTCTTCAAGTCATCAGGTACTTTTCGAGTTTCCCAAATTAAGAGGATCAGTGTAAAACGTCTAGTCGTCAAGGGTGTACCTCCACTTTGTATCTGTTCCAGAGGAATGTTATCAAGACAAGAAGCCTTTCTTGGTCTTAATTGATTGAGGGCTTAGATAAACTTTCCGTATGTGGGTGGAAGTGCCATCCATGGTTGGTGGAGTTGCTGAAGGACATTGTATAGAAAGTCCTCAGCAACATTGGAGGCACGATTTAGCATCACAGACAAATGGTCCTTCCAATGCTCTAAGATTTTTTCATTCTCAGTTAAAGTGATGGAATTGTCAACATTCTTCAGTGTTCCTGGTGAGTATCGAATTGGACCGTAAATCTCCTTTATGCTTTCATAGAAGTTTTGCAGATCACGGGCATCAGATAATCTTTACAGTTCTTGAGCTTTTTGTTACGACCCCTTAGCCCTGATTTCTCTAATTTGTGCCTCACTTCTCCTTAAGTTCAATGAAATGTGATTTCTCCACATAGGAAAATAGATCTTGAGGAAAGGGTACATGAGCTTCTCGTTTAGCATTGACCACGCATTTTCATCAAACCAGTCTTGTCTTTTTTCTTCACAAAACCAATTGTTTCTTTAGCTGACGCAGTAATAACCTTTTAATGTCTGACCTACTCCCGATTTTCACTATTAGTGCTGGCTGGATGACTAGCAAGCTTGCTTGAGATTATGTGTCCGTAACCTGTATCAGTGGATTTAATATCAACTTTAGAAGTGTCGTATTTCCGTCTGGACAGATTGTGGACAGATCTTTTTGTTTTTCCACATATTGACATCCTCAATCGACAGAAAAGGAGCTTATGATATGTCCAACGGCCATCGACATTTCTTGCGATCCTGGTGACAAGAGCATCCTTTTAATCACATTGTCTGGTGATGATATAGTCAAGGACGTGCCAGTGCTTCGAGCGAGGATGCATCCAAATGATCTTCTAGCGATCAGACTGGGTGTTGGTAATAAAGAGTTCATATTAAGCACATAAATCAAGGAGCGGTAAACCATTAGCACTGCAGTTGGCAAGTCCTTGTTTCTTCATTACATTGGTCCATAGCCGATGATTTTTACCAACTCTGGCATTGAAAACATCAAGTAATAAGAGTCTGTCTCAAGGTGGAGTGCATGAGGAGTGACAGCTGGGTGCGACTCCCAGCCGGCTGCGAGTGTGTCTACCGATGTTTAGCTCACATTTTCTAGGGCGTTGCGCATTCAGGGTGGGTAGCGGTGATCCTAAGAGGCCTGACCAAACGCAGATGCAGGACCGAATTCCTGAGTAGTCACGGAGTCTCAGAAAGACGACCACCACACATCTGCTGCCAACGTGAAGGTCCGAACTAGAGGCTTTCAGTTTCACCAGAAAATCTGCCTCCGCCGTCCTTAACCCATCGGCGTTGGACTTGCGTTGAATGTGTGGCACAGGAAAAAGTGCAACAAGTGGAATTTTGTTAAAGATGGATATCAGCTTGCAAGGAAGTATGCTCC
This sequence comes from Schistocerca nitens, assembly GCF_023898315.1. Lineage (NCBI taxonomy): Eukaryota > Metazoa > Arthropoda > Insecta > Orthoptera > Acrididae > Schistocerca > Schistocerca nitens. Next base: position 514,730,562 of record NC_064621.1, read on the forward strand.
GCGGCTCAGATGAAATGAGACGTGCAGGTTCTAGTAACCGCAGCTGCAATGGACTGGCGCAGACTCGAAATGCCACTGAGTTGCGCCTTCACAGGCAGTCCGTCTGGCATGATCTCAACCGCGTCTACGACCGTTGAGAACCTCAAAAAGAATGTTCCTCCTCTGTCCGTTTCGCCGTTGGGCCAGAAATTCAGGGTTGCTTCATCCGCCAGGTCCGCCATTCCGGTGGTCTCCATCTCCGTTTTCGCTATCGTGAAGTCTTCACCGTACCCTGGCAAAGGGCCCTTATGAGGTACTATCACCCGGGCCAGGTGAACCAAGGTTCTTTTAACGAGGTATTATTCCTCCCCCTCCTCTTTTCTCAACCGGGCTTGGGACTCGCTATGGCGGGGTTAGCAAGTACATCAGAGCCACAACAAGGGAAAGCTGAAAGCTTACAACAGCAACAGGCTCTCGCGGCCGGCAGCCGCTGAAATGTCGGGCTCGCGCTTCACAAGGTTAAGAGGCGCTGCTAACAGACACCACATAGGTGGGGTATAGGATATAGAAATGTAAATTACATGAACAACAATCGCTACCTTCTTAAGAGACCACGCCTATAAGCCCAAAAAAATCATCATAAAATAAGGTAGCAAATATTGAAACGTCCCCTTAGAAAAATTATGTACATGAGTGTGCTTAAACTGACACACAATATTTTTAGCGCAACGCAATCTGACTTTCAAAAATCCCTACAAAAGAATGGCCCTGACTAACATTAACCTATACCTTTCACAAATCACTTACCTCACAAAAGTCTTGGTTACTCGAACTACTGCAATTAAGCGAGCGCCACTACTGCCAGCTAAATAAAAGATTCAAACTACGGAAGGCACTAACTACTGATAGGCATAGTTAGCAAATGAAAGATTTTAATAGAGAACAAACAATGTATTTACCTTAATAGTGTTGAAAAATCATAATTTACATAGCAGTTCATGACATCCAGTCTTACAAATTTCAAAACTCCGCCATTGCTCTCCCCACATCCACCACTGCTGGCGGCTCACCTCCAACTGCGCAACGCTACGCGCTGTTCACATCCAGCTGCCCAACACTACAATGGCAGACAACAATGCAAGCTAACCACAGACTGCACACAGCACAGCCAGTGATTTCCATACAGAGCGCTATGTAACGTTGCCAATAAGAAAACATAAACAGCCTACTTACATAGCCCCCATGCTCCCCACAAAAAATTTTACAAATTGTTTTGGGCAGTGGCCAATACAGATTTGAAAATTTTTTTCATAATTACAATAACAAAGAAATCAAAGGCACACACGTATTGATACAATGTTGGTCAAAAGCTAAAATTTTCACACAGTCTATAAAGACAGTCCTGATCGTTCATCACAGTAAAATAGCAGTGTTTTTCTAAAAGTCTGAGTAGTAAAAGAGAATGCACACGGAAGTAGTGGATTTCCATGCACTCTTGAAGAAGTAGTGTTTTCCTTCCAACGGAAAGACAGTGCTGACTCTTGACATGCAGACAGGTAATGGGCCGCAACAGAGCAAACCCACAGCAGAGTCAGTCGAAGTTTTGAAGAATATTGGTAGGTAGGTCATCACAGAGCAGACCCACTGTAGTCCTGGTAGAGAGTATGGTACTGGTGGGCCACCAGACGTGCAGACCCACTGCAGTCCTTGTAGAAATAATGGTATTGGTGGGCCATCAAAGATGCAGACCCACTGTAGTCCTTGTAGAAATAATGGTATTGGTGAGTAATCAAAGGTGTTGACCCACTGTGGTCCTTGTAGAGATAATGGTACTGGTGGACCATCAAAGATGCAGACCCATTATAGTCCTTGTAGAGACGGCCAACAGCCATCTGTTGCGACTGTGCAGGTGCACAATCACCATTGAAGAGTCTTGCGGAGAATATAGCAAGTCCATAAACCACCACGTGTGCACTCACAAAGTTTTTGAATTGTCCTTAGAACCATCAATACTGTTAACCAGTCCCTTGCTGAATTATCAACACACGTGCAAACACTAACAGTCCTCTTTTTTTCACATATTGTGCATATACTATGACCAACAGAGATGTGTGCAGTGAAATGAATGCTTACAAGTTACTTAATTTGATGAACTGGTGTCAATTACAATATTATAACATGAGAATACAATAACAAAGGTACAAAATACATCATTACAGAACATATCAATACAGATAACATTTGTAGTACAAGCTTTACAAAAGAATCGAAATAACATATACATCAGTGTTACAGGAATTATGACATGAGTACATACATAAAAGATCAGAATAACTTTCGAAACATCAACTTCACACATGAGCATTAAAACAGAACAGAATAAATAATGTCTAAACATCTTTACAAAGAAAATAACATATTATCAGAAAAATTCTACAACATAACTCTTATTAGCTAAACACATTAAGACAGGAAAAACACAAATTCACATAGTGTAATAACACAGAAATACAGGACAGGGTTTGTTTTCAGTGTGACATTTGGTACTGCAGTCCACACCAAAACTTCATTCCATATATCTTTCCTCTTATTTCAACATTTGTTTCCACCAAAAAAATTCTATCCAAGCATGCTTTCTGAATTTATATGTTCACACATTTATTACCTCATTATTTATTTTCCATTATCTTACTTCATCATTTATTTCCAAGAAAATCCTACCTAAACCTGTTGTCCCTAAACCCAACTTTTTTTGGTTCATATCCTCTTTCAAAATACTTTTTGTTTTTGGCCAAACCATTTTCTTATAGCTTCTCAATGCATTTATTCCAATTCATCACAACTTGTTCTCTTATATTGCCTACCTCATCTTAAGCTAACTTAAATCTACTGAGCTCAGATGCTAAACTAAGGGACGAGGCAATGCAGCAGCACAAAACAATTAACACAAACAGCAATGACAAAAAAATGCAAATTGGCAAAGCAAGCAGCAATATTACAACTAATATAAGGCAATGAGCAGCAAACAAGAAAAATAAATCAGTAGTAAAACTGGCTTAACAGAGTAATGTAAAGTGAAATTTAGTAGCACTATGCCTGGCAAACAGCAGCAGCAAATGCAATAACTTATATCTAAACATGACATAGCTGAAGCAGAAAAAATATTACAGTAAAAATGGCCATGTTTAATACCTATGTTACATCTTAACACTAGAGTGATGCATCACAAAAACTTACTCTGCAAGAAAGTTACCAAGTCATTAAAAAATTATTTATGCAATTCCTGTGAAGGGAAATGTCTATTTGTGCTCTCTTTTCTAAGAAAGTATATCATAAACGTATTCTTTACTGGGTCTGTAGACAGAAAATAGTGATATTAGTACATCTATTAAATTTTATAATAACCAATGCTGCAGTGCAGCTAGAAACTAGATATTAAAGAAAATGAGCAAATATGTACAAAGGAAGGCATATGGCATTTCATAAGGTAGTAAACATAATCTCTCAACTAGAAAGACAGTAGTCATAAACAGGTGTATAGACATAAAAATATTTCTCGTCATTTCATTAGGCATTTCAGTAAATATCATAAATTAAGAGCTCCACAGTGTTATCATATGTTTTCAAGTTTGAGCGTGTCGTATTTGCGATGCTTTTTACAAAAGAATGTCAATAGCGAGGATAATGGCCCCTTTTTTTCTCCACCTGTGCCTCTGAAAGGCACACACTAATGGCTTTTTTCCATGCAACTGTCGCGCAGCTGGGTGCCCACAACTCATTACGTGAAGGTGGTCACTTAACTTTCTTACTGAAATATTTACGACACCAGTTTGCATTACAGTGACAGTCTCATATAAAAAATTTCACAGGTCGAGAATTTGCGTTGCAAATGTGTAGAAACAAAATCCTATGAATATAACAGTGTGCAAAAAATTTTCGCCTGCATTGTGATACATTCACACATTTACACACATTTCATAACTCTTAAAGTACGATTCTTGGTTTCCAACATCCTTCTTCACAAGTCAGAGTCCCTAACCACTACTCATTATTCCTTACCTTATTACACATATACAGGGCTATTACAAATGATTGAAGCGATTTCATAAATTCACTGTAGCTCCATTCATTGACATATGGTCACGACACACTACAGATACGTAGAAAAACTCATAAAGTTTTGTTCGGCTGAAGCCGCACTTCAGGTTTCTGCCGCCAGAGCGCTCGAGAGCGCAGTGAGACAAAATGGCGACAGGAACCGAGAAAGCGTATGTCGTGCTTGAAATGCACTCACATCAGTCAGTCATAACAGTGCAACGACACTTCAGGACGAAGTTCAACAAAGATCCACCAACTGCTAACTCCATTCGGCGATGGTATGCGCAGTTTAAAGCTTCTGGATGCCTCTGTAAGGGGAAAACCGATGGATCGGTCGTGGTGGAGATCATGATCAGCAGTTCATGTCATGGCCTCCACGCTCTCCCGACTTAACCCCATGTGATTTCTTTCTGTGGGGTTATGTGAAAGATTCAGTGTTTAAACCTCCTCTACCAAGAAACGTGCCAGAACTGCGAGCTCGCAACAACGATGCTTTCGAATTCATTGATGGGGACATGCTGCGCCGAGTGTGGGAGGAACTTGATTATCGGCTTGATGCCTGCCGAATCACTAAAGGGGCACATATCGAACATTTGTGAATGCCTAAAAAAACTTTTTGAGTTTTTGTATGTGTGTGCAAAGCATTGTGAAAATATCTCAAATAATAAAGTTATTGTAGAGCTGTGAAATCGCTTCAATCATTTGTAATAACCCTGTACATATTCGTCGACACTTCTCCAATATTCAATCTTAATAAAAACGTACCATAATCAAATTCCTCATAGCGTCATCTTATTGATCATAAACATACCTCAACAGCATAATACACATCGTCGTCGTAAAAATAACATCATAACTCCTCAGTCAAATCCCAAAAACGTTGTAGCTTTCTCCAATAATTTAAAAACCTAAAAAAATTCTCTGCTCATTTCAATAGTGTCATCTACCTCAAACGTACTTTAAAAATCATGATCCCATACCAAATACATCATTCAAAGCCCTCATAGTATCACAATGGTTCCAAAAAAATATGAACAGTTCACACAGTGCAGACAAAATACAATTTCATAAGTGTGAAGATATCCAACTGTGTAATTGCGTAAACATGTGTCACTGATGTAGTAAAAAAAATGTTTATCCCTCAGTTAAATGATGAGATAGCTGTGTAATTTGTGTGTTAGATTTTCATGAACAATAGTTTGCAGTTCTTTTATGGCTGCTTCGTGATTCTGTAATGCATTTTCATGCCGCGAAAAAATAGGTTGAAAATGCTCACAAATTTGTGTTTTTACGTCATTATAGACTTTTTGACATTTCGATTCAATGTTATGTAACTCAGTAGTTAAATCTTCACGTGTTTGTTCAAGCGTGGTGTCTAACTACCGAAGATTTTGATCCATTGTGTCTAACTTTTGAAGCTTTTTCTGTATTTGTCTATGATTTTGTTCCATTGTGTCTAACTTTTGAGCTTTTGCTGTGTTTGTCTCTGATTTTGTTCCATTGTGTCTAACTTTTGAAGCTTTTGCTGTGTTTTTCTCTGATTTTGTTCCATTGTGTCTAACTTTTGAAGCTTTAACTGTGTTTGTCTCTGATTTTGTTCCATTTGTTGCATTAATCGCAATAATAATGTATTAGTGTCTGGAATCTGTTTCTCTACGCTTTTTGGCAGTGCATTTTCACCAGCAACATTCACATTTTGACAAGCAGAAAATGTCTCTTGACTCCTTTGAGAAAACGGTGAAAACCCAAAACCTGAGTCTACAGTATTTGCAATATTGTGTTCTGTCATTCCTGATTCATGAGGCGAGCTGTTGCCGACCGATCGATCGATAATGCTTCCCTGTTCACTACCTGTTTCACTGTCTACGCCATTATTTGCCGCCCGCTCCATTTTCCTATGCACAGTTACCAAATTACTACTTTGAATGTCTGTTAATTCATTACACAGTGGTGCTGGTAAGCTACGCTTGTCGTCATTATTATTTCTCAGTTTACTTTGGAGCCTAGTGGTACGTTTTTCACACGCCATTCTTGTCACAATATTTCACATTGTTGTGGGCTGGCAGGAGGGCCAACCCGTATAAATAGAGGAAGCCGAAAGGCACGCATTTAGCTCACACAGGCTGGCGTGAGGTCTGGAACAGGACAAGGAAATTAGAACTTAGAAAAACGGACGCAGATGGTGGACTACTTAACTTTAATCCATTAATGTTGAACGTAGCTCTTGTCTGTACATTATTTACAATATCAATAGTAACTGAACATGGTGCCTTGCTAGGTCGTAGCAAATGACGTAGCTGAAGGCTATGCTAACTATCGTCTCGGCAAATGAGAGCGTATTTTGTCAGTGAACCATCGCTAGCAAAGTCGGCTGTACAACTGGAGCGAATGCTAGGAAGTCTCTCCAGACCTGCCGTGTGGCGGCGCTCGGTCTGCAATCACTGATAGTGGCGACACGCAGGTCCGACGTATACTAACGGACCGCGGCCGATTTAAAGGCTACCACCTAGCAAGTGTGGTGTCTGGCGGTGACACCACATTCCTCCCCCGCAAATCGGCGTACGGTTGTGTTATAAGGCTTCCGTCCGCCATGGGGAGGACCCCATGTTGACGTATGCGACGAGGTGGGGAGCCTAACAACAGGCGAGGCTGTGCCACCCGCACCCTTCCATTCGGTCCACGGGGAGCTAGGAAACGCCTGAAAACCTGCTCCAGGGTGCACACCAACATGCGGTGTATGCGCCTGCAGAGAGACAGGAGGGGCCTAAGGGTCGACCTCCATCGGCCCGGGGCACCCGATGGGCGAAGACGACATATGGTCCGGAGCGGGCAAGAGGTCCATGTCGGAGGACATCTGGTCACGGGAAGCGATCGGCGGCACGTAACCCAGGGAGGCGCCCAGCGGCTGCAGCGAAGCGTCCACTGCGGGCGCCGCCGGCGGGAGAACAGGCGGCGGTGGCGGCGCGTCCCATGGGGCAAAATGGAAGGCAGCGTCGGTAACACCTGGGGCTGAGGCGAGCCAGTAGATGGGTCCCCAGGGCGCTGACCGGACGGCACCGTTGCTGAAAGCAGACGGGGAGCGGCAGATCCCGTGCGACGACAGAGGCGCAGCTGATTGAGATGCTGACGCACCTCACCAGAGGCCCCCAAAACCAGATACATAGCGCGGCCGAGGCAGCGAAGAATGCGCCCTTCAAGCTAACGCCGTGAACCTCAATACTGGCGGTAGTAGACAACGTCGCCAGGGGCAAAAGCAGGTGTCTGCCGCTGCACAGGAACCTGATGTGGCGGATGTAGCAAAGACATCAAGGTTCGATGAGGGCGACCATGGAGCAACTCAGCCGGCGAGCGACCATCTCGGGGCTGAGAGCGATACGAGGACAAAAAGAGCAATAACGCGTCCTCCCGAGAATGCGACTCTTTCAACTTCAACATCTGTGACTTGAAAGTCCGGACCAATCGTTCAGCGGCACCGTTTGACTGTGGCGAAAACGGCGCGGACGTCAGATGTTGAATACCATTGGCCTTGCAGAATGACTGAAATTCTGTGGACATGAATTGTGGGCCATTGTCGGAAACTATAGTCTGTGGAAGACCTTCAATGCAAAAGACAGCAGGTAACGCTTGGACGGTGGCAGATGACGTCGTGGAAGATATCCGGACAACAAAAGGAAATTTACTGAATGAATCTACCACAACCAACCATCGAGCATTCCAGAATGGACCAGCAAAATCTATGTGTAAGCGTTGCCAAGGGGAAGTGGCCTTCGGCCATGCAAATTACTCCGCGGTGGTGCGGATTGTTGTTCGGCACACGCCATGCAAGAAGAGCACATATTCGTAATCGCAGCATCGATTCCGAACCAAGTACAGTGCTGACAAGCAAGTTGTTTCGTTCTCACTATACCCCAATGTCCTTGGTGGAGAATCCGTAAGACAGAGGACTGTAACGAACGTGGGACCACTACCCTGGACTGATCATTATCAGAACACAACAGCAAAACACCACGTCATACAAAATGCCTCTCCTTGTGAGCAAAAAATCGGCGAACCAACGGATCCCTGATCCGTGCCTTTGACAAGGGCCATTGCGTAGCAACAAAACGCAGAACGGTAGCAAGGACAGGGTCGGCAGCTGTGGCAGTAGCTACACGACGAAAATCAATCGGAAAGGATTCGACCACGTCATCAGTTTCCGCATCAATGAACATGCAAGCAAGTTCGGAGGAATAGAAAGCCCTATCCTCAGCAACAGGCAAACGGGACAACGCATCGGCATTTCCGTGCTTAGCAGTGGACCGATACAAGATATCGTAGCCGTACTGCGAGAGGAAAAGAGACCAGCGAATGAATTTCTGCGCTGTACGTGGAGGTACAGGCTTGTTCGTATGAAAAAGCGATGTCAAAGGTTTGTGGTCTGTGATGATGGTAAAGTGTCGACCATACAAGAAATCATGAAACTTTGTAACACCAAATACGAGAGCCAAAGCTTCTTTCTCGATCTGTGAATAATTTCTTTGCGCCGACGAGAGTAATTTGGACGCAAAGGCAATAGGGCGATCATGCGATCCATCTTTGGGCGCAAGCACAGCACCGATCCCGAAATCCGATGCATCTACCATCAACAAAAGGGGTTTCTGGGGATCGAATGGCGTAAGGCAAGTAGTGGAAAGCAACGCCGATTTCAACTGGCGAAAGGCGCGTTCGCATTCCGTCGTCCAGACGAACGGAACACCTTTACGGCATAAGCGATGAAGTGGAGCTGAAATGGAAGAGGCCTGGGGAACATAGCGATGATAATAATTTTTCCCAGCACACTCTGTAGCTGCTTCAAATTCTGCGGCGAAGGCAAGTCTTGTATGGCACGGAGGTGCTCTGGACTGGGATGTATGCCTTGAGCATTGAGTACATGTCCCAGGTAGGGCAAGTCGCGAGCAAAAACACACATTTGTCCTTCCGCAAGCGAAGACCATTTTGTCGCAAGACCTGAAATAATGTTCGGAGATTGGCTAAATGTTCTTCTTCCGTCTTTCCAGAGATCACAATATCGTCCAGATAGTTTGCTGCAGTAGGGACCGACGCACAAACATTTTGTAGATATTGCTGAAACAATGCAGGGGCGGATGCACACCCGAAAGGCAGTCGTTTGAAGCGATACAAACCAAGATGCGTGTTAACCACCAAGACGCGCTGGGATTCTTTGTCCACCGGTATTTGCAAGTACGCATCGGCTAGGTCCAACTTCGAAAAATATTTACCCAGGCACAGTTTGTCAAAAAGATCTTCTGGGCGGGGTAAAGGAAAAGTTGCAATCACTAGTTGTGTATTCACTGTTGCCTTGAAGTCCACACAAAGTCTTAATTTTCCGGAAGGTTTTGGCAAAATTACTAGGGGTGATGCCCTGAGAGAAGCCTGCACACGTTCAATTACACCTTGCGATTCCAAATCGTGTAATGTTTTTGCGACCTCATCACGCAATGCGTGGGGAACATTGTGCGCTCTGAAAAATTTCGGTTGCGCGTTTACTTTCAGTTCCAAATGTGCTTTATAGTTCTTAGCGCAACCAAGGCCCGGTGCAAAAATGTCTGCAAACTCTTCACATAGACGAGAAACACTGTCTGAAGGCACTGTCTGGTTCACTGATAGGACCTGATTTACTATAGACAAGTTAAACAACTGAAATAAATCGAAACCAAACAAGTTCACTGCAGAAGAAGAACGAAGGAAGTGCAATGACACAAGTTTTGTTTGTCCTTTGTATGTTGCAAGAAGGCTGCACTGTCCTAACACAGGGAGCCCGTGACCTGAATATGCAGTTAGCTTAACATTTGCGGCATGCAACGGAGATGTGCCCAGCTGTTTGTACATGTCTTGATTGATCAGTGAAACTGCAGCTCCAGTATCGAGCTGGAATGGTATCACTTTGTCGTTAATGTCCAAGTCGACAAAAAGTTTATTGTCCTGTTGACGACAAGAGCGACTGTCTCATGCAACGTGAACTGACACTGGTACAAAACCACTTGCGACATGACGGGATTTCCGGCGATGTCGATGCACACTATTTGTCGGACGAACACAGTCACTGTGAGAGAGAGAGGCACTGGGTGGAGTGGAATGAACTACATGAATTTCCATGGGCACAGTTTCACGAGCTGGAGTATCCTTGGTTCGATTCCGATTCCGGCATGAAGCAAAGGGCCTGGAATGGTTGTGAGTGTCCGTTCTGAGCTTTTTCTGGCAAACACTTTGAACATGTCATTTTTATTACAAAAAAAGCAAATAGCCTGGCGTGACGGGCAATTCTCACGCGAATGTCGAGTAGCACACCGCGGGCATGATTTTAGCACTGCATTTGCTTGCCTGCACGGCACACGTGGCTGAGAGCCTGGTGGCAGCTGCGTGGATGGGCGTGAGGGCTGTTTACTGTTCCGTGCAGCGCCCCCGGCGGGCCGGTTAATGTGATTTCTGAGCAAAGTCAAGTGTGTCCTGCCGATCCAATATGTCCATCACTTGTTGAAGGGAGGGATTGACTAGTTTCAAAATCTGTTCCCTTATATAAACATCAGAAACGTTCTGTGCAATTGCATCACGTACCATAGTATCTGAATAAGGGAGTCCATATTGACACTCAAAAGCACAATCCCTAGTAAGGCCTTGCAAGTTTGCAACCCACTCCCGATTAGTTTGACCGGGCGTACGTTTTGTATGAAAGAAGGTATACCTTTTTGCAACTACATTGACTGATTCTTTGAAATATGCATCTAATGCAGACAAAATTTCGTCGTAGGACAGAGTTGCTACGTCGCGTCGGGGAAATAATTTGACTATCACACAGTACGTGGCCACTCCTACGGAGGAAAGGAGAAAAGGCTGCCGCTCATTACCTTGAATTCTGTAGGCGCAACAGCGTGTTGTAGCGGTGGAGCGGCGGCCGCCGCATCGTTTTGCATTGCACGTTGACCCTGGACGAGCTGTCCAAGGGCATCCAGTAAGGCCTGCGTCTGCTGATTCTGTAAGCGATAAAATTCGGACAGTACGTCTGAAGATTGTGGCGAAGCCATTACACAAGTAAATCAGGGCAATATCGATAAGAACGCGGAGAACCTCGTCGCCAAAATGTTGTGGATTGGCAGGAGACCAACCCACTAAATTGAAAGGAAGCCGAAAGGCACGCGTTTAGCTCACGCAGGCTGGCGTGAGGTCTGGAACAGGACAAGGTAATTAGAACTTAGAAAAATGGACACAGATGGTGGAATACTTAACTTTAATCCATTAATGTTGAACGTAGCTCTTGTCTGTACATTATTTACAATATCAATAGTAACTGAACATGGCGCCTTGCTAGGTCGTAGCAAATGACGTAGCTGAAGGCTATGCTAACTATCGTCTCGGCAAATGAGAGCGTATTTTGTCAGTGAACCATAGCTAGCAAAGTCGGCTGTACAATTGGAGCGAATGCTAGGAAGTCTCTCCAGACCTGCCATGTGGCGGCGCTCGGTCTGCAATGACCGATAGTGGCGACACGCAGGTCCGACGTATACTAACGGACCGCGGCCGATTTAAAGGCTACCACCTAGCAAGTGTGGTGTCTGGCGGTGACACCACACACACGATAACACAGAAAAGCACAATTTGAAGAGCAAAAATAAGAGAACACATTAACATAGCGCTGAAAATAATATCTAGTTAATTGCAAGCGCAGCTGCGAAATACATGGTACAAATCTACATGCATGCCACAACTGTTTTACTGTACAACAATGAAAAACTACAACTACAAAGGAAATTCTCTCCATAATTACGCGCCAGCAATAAACAATAGCTACAGTAATTACACAAACAACAAGAAAAAATCAGAAGATTCCGGTGAGGTATCCTCGGCTAAGGGTCGACATATCAAACGTCCCCTTAGAAATATTATACATGACTGTGTTTAAACTGACACACAATATTTTTAGCGCAACGCAATCTGACTTTCAAAAATCCCTACAAAAGAATTGCCCTTACTAACATTAACCTATACCTTTCACAAATTACTTACCTCACGAAAGTCTTGGTTACTCGAACTACTGCAATACAGCGAGCGCCACTACTGCCAGCTAAATAAAAGATTCAAACTACGGAAGGCACTAACTACTGATAGGCATAGTTAGCAAATGAAAGATTTTAATAGAGAGCAAACAATGTGTTTACCTTAATAGTGTTGAAAAATCATAATATACATAGCAGTTCATGACATCCAGTCTTACAAATTTCAAAACTCCGCCATTTCTCTCCCCACATCCACCACTGCTGGCGGCTCACCTCCAACTGCGCAACGCTACGCGCTGTTCACATCCAGCTGCCCAACACTACAATGGCAGACAACAATGCAAACTAACCACAGACTGCACACAGCATAGCCAGTGATTTTCATACAGAGCGCTACGTAACGTTGCCAATAAGAAAACATAAACAGCCTACCTACAATATTACTCTAAAAAAACTGCCTAAAGGAGATAGATCACTGGTAAACTTTACACCAAAACTGCACGGCTAGATGCCTACTTGAATCAGACAGCCAGAACAAATAAATGATTAGGCTTATCCTCCAAGGTGATATTTCTAGGCATTACAAACACTGTTTCCTTGAATCGGTACTCAGGCTTAACAACCATCCAGAACCTAGTTTCAAAGCACACATATTAATGAAACAAAATAATTAAAAGGTAAAATTACAAACTTTACGAAACGTAAAAAAATCTCAAACTCAGTTAACAGTATTTATATCACACGGTTACTGACCCAGTTAGTAAAACTGTGTACAGAATTTCATTTAATACTAAAGCTCAAACAGCAATGTGGCATATACGTGAGGCGAAAGTTAAGTTTCACTAGCAGACCACTGAATTTGAAAGTTTTGCATTGCTTTTTGGCCTCGGCAATCCACACCAAGTAAGGGACTCAGTGGTACACCCTTATTGACAACGTAGGGACAGTCACTGATTTACAACCAAAATCTCCACCAATGGAATAAATGCAAAGATACAACACGGTTGCGGCCAAGATTAATTACAATAAGTTAAAATGTTCCAGTTATCCCTAAGACATCAACAGCAGAGGCATAATAACAGAGCGCGAGCAATACTGACCTCACAATTTTTCACTTGCATACGCGGCAACGATGAGAAAAGCGTTGAGGTCCGCACAGCATGGATAAACAGGGAAGGGCAAATCAACTGAAGGCCGTAGGACACCATCGATACAACAGTATGATTACTACTGTCGAAAGGAGTCACAAAGAGATCTCGGCAGAAAGAACTACTGCGCGAAAACTCACGCGTGATATCCCTACACTGCGCCCCTCTTGCCCGTTCCCCCCTCACACCCCACTGCCGGCCTATTTCAGACTCTCAGAGTCAGCGATCATCCATGAAAACTGCAAGTTTAATTCGCTCCTCCTGTCGGGAAGCCAGTAAAAGAAGGCAACGGGAAGACGGAGAGGTGATGAACTGGAGTCGCCATGGTTCAGTATTTATAACCAAGAAAAGCTGCGATGAAGTATGTAAAAAAAAAAAAAAAAAGCTTCTAACTTGCCCTGAATCCACAGCAATATTTCCACCAGAACCAACTATGAAACCAATCCATCAATCCATAAGCACTAAACGAAGAGGAAATGCTGGACCAATTAATAGTCTAAAACATAATAAACAATTGTTGAAGTTGGAAGTGTTCACGGGTTCCTGAAATAAGCTGGCCTAAAAAACTTAAGAGACGTTACATTGACGTTGCAATGCGTTTGGCGAACTGAGTGATTATAGATGACATGCCCTTTTCCCGTCGTACACAACATTCTGACACGATGACTGCCGACGGAGCGCAACAACGACAACAATTTTAACGAAAAACAGCAGGTTTCAGACCAAACTGATCTCGATCAGAGCAAATTTTAGATCTGAAACTAATTTTCAGACATTAAAAAATTAGCAATAAGAGAGCAGTTTGTACCTTTGCAGATTTAAAAAAAGAGTTTATGAGTTAGAGGACCGTAAGTCCCTCTCCCAAATTCTGAAACGAGTTATTACTGAAACACTAAGTTATACAAAATGTAAGGTAAACTTTAGGGGAAATTTTCGGAACATTTTGAAGTTTAGACTATATGTTTTAAAAAGTAATTCAAGCAAGGTGAAAACTAAAAACAAAGCTTAAAATTGCCGAAGTAGTGAAACTGGGAAGAACCAATATTAGGATAGATTCCTAAGCTTTTGCAGACGACCTCGCGATTCTATGTGAGGATTTTCAATCAGCATTAGAAAAAAAAAGAAAAAAACAGGAATTCGTAAGGAAACAGCTGAAAGAGTAGGTCTCGAAATGTTGTTTGAAAAAAATAAAATAGATGTCTAGCAACAACTTGCCACTCAATACTCCAAAAACTAAGCTCGAATGAATTTCTCGCTTCATATACTTAGGCGAAACTATTCTGGAAACTAGCCTAAAAAAATCAGCTGTGAAATTCGTTATCACAAAATGAAAAGAGCTCTCAGGCTTACGAGGGACATCTACATTCAAAAATGCATCTCAGAATGCGCAAAACTGAGAAACTAAAATAGAGCCATCAAACCAGGATGTGTTTATGGGACTGTAACAGTCATTTTGAGCAGAAAGAGAGAGAGAGAGAGAGAGAGACTGAAGACATTCAAAAGAGAGAAAGAAAATTAATTAGGAAAAATTTAGGTTCAAATTATGTTGAAGGAGGAAAGTACAGACAAAGAGGAAATAAACTCAAAAGTACACTAACATGTATTCGGATATTAAAAGACGCAAGCTAAAATTCTAGGCGCCTAAAAGAATTGAACCCACCACATTAACAATACATATTTTGAGTTCTACGAAACTCGCAATAAAGCAAAAATTGAAAAAAAAAGGTTCGGTGCAATAAAAGAATACCTGAAGGAAGCAGTAATAACTCAATACACGAAGCAAGAAGAATTTTAGGCAGAAAATTCCCAACTGGACAGTTGGCCTGGCAGAAAAGAAACCAGGAAGACCGGAACATGTCATAGTCATATCTGAGCCTTTTAGCACATGTAACGTAAGATTTATGTTAAATATGTTAAAGAGCTCGGATAATACGATGACATGTATACATATCAGGAGATTTTTAGAGTTTGACATGTGCTAAATCACTGTCTTTTGCAGTATACCCCTTGATAATGGCTATAGTGCCGAAAACAGGCCCATACCACTAACGCGGTTTTGGAACATGTACTGGATTCGAATATTATGAATTACTTCGAGCAGTGCGGAGTGGCTGCGCGGTTTGAGGCACCATGTCGCGGACTGCGTGTCCCCTGCCGTTGGAGGTTCGTGTCCTCCTTCGGGAATGGGCGTTTGTGTTGTTCTTAGCATAAGTTAGTGAAAGTAGTGTGTAAGTCTAGGGACCGATGACCTGAGCAGTTTGGCCCCTTAGAAATTCACACACATTTGAACATTTGAATTACCTCGAAGAAAACGATTTATTAAAATAGCCAACACGGCTTCAGAAAATATCGATTTTAAACATAACTAACTATTTACTCAGTCAAAATAGTGAGTTCTATCAACAGTGGATCTCAAATTGATGGCATACTTTTAGGTTCCTAGAAATCTTTTGACACTGTTCCTCACACGTGATTACTAATCAAATTGCGTGCCTACGGAGTATCGTCTCAGTTGTGCACTTGGGTTCGTGATTTTCTGTCAATAAGGTTACAGTTCGTAGTTATTGACAGAACGTCATCGACAAAACAGAAGTAATATCTTCCGCTCCCCAGTGAAGTGTTATAGGTCTGTTGTGTTGTTCATGATCTGCATAAACGATCTAGCAAACAATCTGAGTAACCCTCTTACATTGTTTGCAGGCGATGGTGTCATCTACTGTCTTGAAAGGTCTTCAGATGATCCACACAAATTTCAAAACGATTTAGACAAGCATCTGTGGAGCGAAAAGTGGCAATTGACTCTAAGTAATGAAAAGTGTGAAGTCATCCACGCGATTACTAAAAGGAATTTTAGTTTAAAGGTAAAGCACAAAAATCTAAAGGCTATGAATCCAGTAAACGACAAATACTTAGACATTACAACTGAGAATAACTTAAACTGTGATTTATTGGTAGGACACTTAAAAGATGCAATAGGTCTACGAAAGACATTGCTTACATTACGCTTGTACGTCTTCTTCTGGAGTAGCGCGATGTGTGATAAGAAACATATAGGACTGACGGAGGACATCGAAAAAGTTCAAAGAAGGGCAGCTCGATTTGTACTATCACAAAATATGGGAGTGTGTGACACATTTATGATAAGTAAATTGGGATGACAGTCATTAAAAATAAAGGCGTCTCCTCCGAATGTGAAAATATACACTCCTGGAAATTGAAATAAGAACACCGTGAATTCATTCTCCCAGGAAGGGGAAACTTTATTGACACATTCCTGGGGTCAGATACATCACATGATCACACTGACAGAACCACAGGCACATAGACACAGGCAACAGAGCTTGCACAATGTCGGCACTAGTACAGTGTATATCCACCTTTCGCAGCAATGCAGGCTGCTATTCTCCCATGGAGACGATCTTAGAGATGCTGGATGTAGTCCTGTGGAACGGCTTGCCATGCCATTTCCACCTGGCGCCTCAGTTGGACCAGCGTTCGTGCTGGACGTGCAGACCGCGTGAGACGACGCTTCATCCAGTCCCAAACATGCTCAATGGGTGACAGATCCGGAGATCTTGCTGGCCAGGGTAGTTGACTTACACCTTCTACAGCACGTTGGGTGGCACGGGATACATGCGGACGTGCATTGTCCTGTTGGAACAGCAAGTTCCCTTGCCGGTCTAGGAATGGTAGAACGATGGGTTCGATGACGGTTTGGATGTACCGTGCACTATTCAGTGTCCCCTCGACGATCACCAGTGGTGTACGGCCAGTGTAGGAGATCGCTCCCCACACCATGATGCCGGGTGTTGGCCCTGTGTGCCTCGGTCGTATGCAGTCCTGATTGTGGCGCTCACCTGCACGGCGCCAAACACGCATACGACCATCATTGGCACCTAGGCAGAAGCGACTCTCATCGCTGAAGACGACACGTCTCCATTCGTCCCTCCATTCACGCCTGTCGCGACACCACTGGAGGCGGGCTGCACGATGTTGGGGCGTGAGCGGAAGACGGCGTAACGGTGTGCGGGACCGTAGCCCAGCTTCATGGAGACGGTTGCGAATGGTCCTCGCCGATACCCCAGGAGCAACAGTGTCCCTAATTTGCTGGGAAGTGGCGGTGCGGTCCCCTACGGCACTGCGTAGGATCCTACGGTCTTGGCGTGCATCCGTGCGTCGCTGCGGTCCGGTCCCAGGTCGACGGGCACGTGCACCTTCCGCCGACCACTGGCGACAACATCGATGTACTGTGGAGACCTCACGCCCCACGTGTTGAGCAATTCGGCGGTACGTCCACCCGGCCTCCCGCATGCCCACTATACGCCCTCGCTCAAAGTCCGTCAACTGCACATACGGTTCACGTCCACGCTGTCGCGGCATGCTACCAGTGTTAAAGACTGCGATGGAGCTCCGTATGCCACGGCAAACTGGCTGACACTGACGGCGGCGGTGCACAAATGCTGCGCAGCTAGCGCCATTCGACGGGAACACCGCGGTTCGTGGTGTGTCCGCTGTGCCGTGCGTGTGATCATTGCTTGTACAGCCCTCTCGCAGTGTCCGGAGCAAGTATGGTGGGTCTGACACACCGGTGTCAATGTGTTCTTTTTTCCATTTCCAGGAGTGTATTATTGGCTCCCACCTACATAGGGAGAAATTTTCATCGAAATAAGATAAGAGAAATCATACCTCGCAAGTATAGATTTAAGTGTTCGTTCTTCCTGCGTCCTGTTCGAAAGTGGAACGGTAGAGAAATACCTTCAACGTGGTTCGATGAACCCTTCTGCCAGGCACTTAATTGCGAATTGCACAGTAGTCATATAGATGTAGATGACACTGCAGTAGTGAAAATAAATAATTTTTAAGGTCTGTTTTGACTCAGATGCCTTTCAAAAGTTTTAAATGACTCTGAACCCTAACCACCAGAAGTTAATATTTGTTTGTCTGGAGGCACATGTCTGCAGTTCTGTACTCACTGAAATAGGCGCCCCACGTAACCGCAGCCCGTCACTGGAGGAGTGAAAGCGAATTGTCGTAGTCCGTTGATAAAGCGGAGTATCTTGACGTATTTCCTTTCCTGCATTTAGAGGGGAAGAACGCTGCAACATTCCATATTGAGCTGGTGGAAGTTTACAGCAACAATGGACCCATAATACGAGTCAGTGGTCACGTGGCACGGGCGTTACAGTGTAGCAATCAAGTGTGAATGACGAAGAACCAAGTGACAGGCCAGCTGACGTGGAAGAGAAGTGGAGGACTTGGTGCTCGCAGACTGGCGTATCACAAATGATAGTAGAAAAAGTCAAAAACCATCTTGTGTCTTGTCGACATTTTGAACATGACAATGGTCGCCGCCAGCTAGGTTCCGCGGGTGCTCATACACATTCATAAAGCCCACAGAACCGGGCAAGCAGCTGTTTCAGGCCAGGCCAGATGACTCTTCTTGCGACGACTATGGACGGGTATTGGGATCGCACTATGTTCCACAAACAAAGAAGCAAAGCAGGCAGTAGAACCAAGTGGATTTGTCACCACCTATCATCAATCAAGATGGTGCTGAATGTCTTCAGGGACTATCATTATATGGTGTGAACTGATAACGCTCGTAGGAGGCAAACCGTCACAGGAGTGTAATATCGAAATCTCCTGAGAGGGTTACGAGAGGCTGTCAATATAGAGCGTTGCGCTATGCTGTCCAAAGAGATGTTTTCACTCCTTGACAATGTCCCAGTTCATTCTGCACAAGACACAATCATACATATTGCTTTCTTCCGCTATTTACCTGACAAGGCACCAAAACAACTTCCTGCTCCCCTGCTCCTTCCTCGGATCAAGAAACTATTGTGCAGTTACAGAATGATGGCGAACAACGGAAATGCAGACTTCTACAACCGTGGCCTCCACCACGTCATCTATTGTTAGAAAAAATGTGTCGCACGTATCGGTGAATATATAGGGAATTACTAACACCTTCACGAAATTTCATAATCGTAGCTTGATTTTTGATGGCGATAATTGCATAATTACGATTACCCCTTGTAAATCTTTTTCAACTCTATGCCAGGTTAATTTGGAATCTCCAAAAAACTAGGAGCGAATTACTGCTACGAGTTTTACACATGGTTAATAATTCAGCGACTAGCAGTATTGTGAGTTTCTTCTGGTACGGGCCACTGAGAAATGCATCAAAAACCAGCATGAACCACATGATCTTTTTTTTGGATTCTAAGAAAGTGCGCAGTCGTGTGCTGTAATTAACCCAGATGAACCGAAAAGTTGACTCAGCTGTTAAAAGATATGCAGGGTAATCAGTCATGAACGTTGTTTAATCTTTCAGTATGTTTTATTTCCAAGACACGCTAATGATACAGAGAACACTGGTCAAAAACATTAAAAATGCAAAGAATGAAGGGAGATCATAGTTTATTGTCGTCATTAAAGCTGAATCACAAGCTTCGATGTGATGAGAAAGGGGAAGGAAATCAATCAGTCCTGTTCGAAGGACCCATCGAGATATTCATTTCAATCGATTTCAGAAAACAACTTGGAATCTTGACCTGAATGTCCGGACGTGGATTTGAACCCCACCTATAACGATTGCAAGTGCAAGTCTGGTGCCAAAAAAAAAAAAAAAATGAGCCGCAACATTCGGTAAAAGTACTGGAGCAGATTGTCACATTTCAGAAGATTTCTTTTCTTCTTTAATGTAATGTCTTTCATTCTCATTAAATCCGTAAGGGGACAGACACCCTTAGCCTTTTTCCCTCAGCTACTTGAGTGGTGCATTTCGCAGAAATGACGGAACACATCTTCCAGAAATTGTATATCTCGGTAAAAAACACGCTGCAGGGCATACGGCAGTCGACCGATTTAATACATGTAATGGAAATTCATGAGACAAGAAATGAAGATAATTCGTCAAAATAGACTGAGAGTAACAGTTGCCGTACTGAGCCGCCACAAGCACACTGGACAAAGTTAACAAAACTGGAAGCCCTCTCGGTTAGCTTCCCGTGTTAACGCATGTCTATTTTTTACCGGTGAGGCGTAACTTATCTCAGTTCAATTTCAGCAAGGCGTGGAAATTGCGTCCGTGCTAGCCAGCTGGCCCGAAGCTAAACTTTCGTGTAGTTAACTGGTTTACACACCAAATATCATTTCACATGCAGTTTTAATTAACTCTGTGGCCCTATAGCTTGTAATGAAACTGGACATTGTACCATAATTATTTACACGTAAAAAATAACGGAATTCATAACAAATTTTCGGTGACTGGTACAAAATCGTTGTATGGGCTGTAATAGTATCTCTGTAAGTCCTCAGTGCTGTATCACTCTTTACTTACATACATTATTTTACTATTCTCATTTTACTTTATTCACTTAACGTGAAAAGTAACCAAAATAACAATCCACTTTTTATGTTTACTGATAACTGCTACCAAACAATACTACCGTATTACATCGATGGTAATCTTTTTCTATACAGTACACTTTACTTCAAAAGAGATAATATTTTCTACTAATTTAATTGTTGTTTTGCCTTAGTATGCTAATAATTATCTTCAGTCGTACTCAAATTTATACAACATATCATATTTAACATTTTCTGTTATTCAAAAATTAGCTCTTCGTTATCAAATTCTCATATGTTCCAAAACAGCCTACTTTGATAAATTAAGCGTAAAATAATATTACTATTGTTGTTTCTGAAGAAATGTGTGAACACGTGAGGTAATACTGACCCCACGACTCCTCTTAGAGGATAGACTGAAGAAAGACAAACCCACGTTTACAGCATTATAGACTTAGAAGCAGCTTTTAACATTGTTGACTGGAATACTCTACTTGAAATTCTGAAGGTATCATGGGTAAAATACAGGGAGTGGAACGTTATTTGGAACTTGCACAGACACCAGACTACAACTATAAGAGTCGAAGGACGTGACAGGGAGACAGTAGTTGAGAAGGAAGCGAGACAAGGTTATAAAATATCCCCCAGTGTTATTCAATCTCTACATTGAGTAAACAGTAAACGAAACCAAAGAATAATTTGAGGTAGGATTTAAAGTTCAGGGAGAAGAAATAAAAACTTTGAGGTTTGATGACGACATTGTAAATCTGTCAGACAGAAAAAAGCATTTCAAGAGCAGCAGATGGACAGGGCACTGAAAAGAGGTTAAGAGATGAGCATAAAAAAAGTAAAACATGGGTAATGAAATATAACCGAGTTAAATCAAGTGATGCTGATGGATCTAGATTAGGGAATGAGACGCTAAGAGTAGTAGATGAGTTTTGTTATTTGGGCAGCTAAATAACTGAGGATGGACGAAGTAGGGAGGATATAAAAAGCACATTCATGATAGCACGAAATAAAATTCTGGAAAAGAGGACTCTGCTAACATTTATTTTAAGTCTTTTGTGAAGGTATTCGCATAGAGCATAGCCTTGTATGGTCGTGAAAGGTGGACGACAGGCAGTTCAGACTAGAAGAGAATATATCAACAGAAGCTTTTGAAGTGTAGCGTTGCAGGAAAACGTTGAAGTTCAGATGGATCAGTAGTGTAACTAACGAGGAGGTACTGAATCGAACCGGGGAAAAAGAAATTTGTGGCACGACTTCACTAAACTAAGGATCGGTTGATAGAACATATCGTGAGGCATCAAGGATTATCAATTTGGTAATGAAGGAAAGTTTGAATGGTAAAGTGCAGAGGGAGACAAAGGGATGAATACCCTCAGAAGGATCAAATGGGTGTAGACTGCAGTAGCTATTCGGAGATGAAGAGCTGCATCAAATAATTCTTCGCAATAAAGACCACAACAGTAACATCCCACGTATCTTCGTTTCTGTGAAAATAAGGTTACAACTGTGAAGAAGCATGCAACATCCAATCACTAAAAAGTACAACACTAGACGCCTGTTCCAAAACAATTTCATTTAGGAAGGTCGTACTGTTGGATCTCCTTCGTTTCGTCGCACGAGCTTCAAAATGACAAATACCTAAGTAAGTGCGAACGGGATAGAAACGCAACTGAACGCGCTCAACAGAGGAAAGGCCACTGAACCTGGCGACTTAAACGCGCGATTCCAGAAATAGTATGCGAAAGAACTTGCTCTTCTTCTAGCAGCAGTTTACCTTAGGTCGCTGGAGGAGCGAAGCTTTCCTAGTGGTTGGAAAACAGATCATTCACTTTGTCAAGAAGATCCGTCGAACAGACGCACAGAACTATTGGTTTATGTCTCTGATGTCGAATGCTATAGATTTATCGAACATGTTACATGCTCGCGTGTTATGACACTTTTGGAGACCGGAAATCTCTGTAGGGATCAACATGGTTCTGAAAATAATGAGCGTTTGAAATCCAGCTCTATCTGTTCGTCCACGAGACCTATAAAATAATAGGTAAAGACACCCATGTTGATGCCGCTTTCCTTGACATCCGGAAGACGTTCGATACAGTTCCACACTGCCACCTAATGAATAAAGTACGAGCGTTCGGAATAACAGACCATCTGTGTGATTGGACTGAAGAATTTATAGCAAACAGAACACAGCATGTCATTTTAACCAAGAGAAATCTTCCGATGTGAAAGTAACTTCGGGAGAATCCAAAGAGAGTGTTATAGGATCATTAGTTTCCTTACTATACCTAAATGTAGTAGTGCCTAACGTTGGAAGTTATGTGATGCCTTTACTGGGGGATACTATTGTGTACGGAGAAGTTGCAACGGTGGAAAATTTTAGCGAATCACACGAATTGCAGGAAGACCTGCAGAGCATTGACGCTTGGTGCAGGGAGTGGCATTTGACCCTCATAAGTAGATCTAGAGAAAAGACCATTGACGTAAAATTCACACGAAAGCCCGACAATATTCATTCTTTCCGCGAACAGTTCGCGATTTTAACTGGAAAGAGGGGAAATTACAGTGTTGTATAAGGTACACATTGCGATCAAAATAAGGAATCTTGTGGAGTATAGACGTAGATATAAATACAGAGTAATGCAATAAAGCGACTCCACTACATAGGCGAACAGTTCTGAATGCAAACTTGAGGGCTGAAGAGTAAAGTGTGCATTACTCTTGCTAACAGCAAATGCTGTGAATGAAGAGAACGAGTTTGTTTCCAATCAGGATACAGAAACTGCCATCGACATTTTCAGTGTTGTGCCGATATTTTCAGAGCAATGCAGATACAAAGATAAAAGGGTGGTAAAAATCAAACGAAATGAAATTAACAAGTTTGTTTGTGTGGCCATCCTCCTTAGCAAGCATATAAATACTTGTTTTGTAAATAAAACCGCCTTTTCCTGCTGCTAGTTACTTTATTTCCCCCACGCGCGTTTTGCCTTCTCCTGTTCTAAGGCATCACCAGTGGGATCTATAACGGTACAGTTTTGTTAGTTTTAGATTATTAAACAGTTTGCTTCTCGATTTTTTTTTGTAAATAAATAATTACTTACGATTTGCTGATCTGCGTTTCCTCACATCTGGTCCGGAGGTCGCACTACCACTTTTATCACTGCCATATAATCACATCTTTGTGTTCTCACCTTCCACACACTGTTCACCATGTTTCTCACTCTTCTTTGTGGTGGACTATTGTTCTTTTGTCACTCGGTACAACTATTTCGTCGTACACTGTTTTTCACAACGTAAATATTGCGACTCCATTACGTGTTTAATCTTCTCTGGTATGTTTACCCATTTGTTGTTCGAGACTAACTTCTATTTATGATGTTTATACCGTGTGTGTGTATGAGTGAGAGAGAGAGGGGGATAGAGCCGACCAGCCTTTTTTTTTTTTTTTTTTTTTTTTTTTTTTTTTTTTTTTTTTTTTTTTTTGCTTGGGGGGGAGGGGGGGATGGGCGGGTGTACTAGCTGTTAGCGAGTGGTTAAAAACTTTGGTGACATCTGATTTGACTTTTCATTTCAGTATTCCGTGGAGGGGTTCATGGATGAGTGAGTGTAAAGATGTTGGGTTCTATTATTATTATATTGGACAGTATTATTATATTAATACTTTTTGCGAACGTTATTCTATTATTTTATCTATTAGTGCAAATAACGAATTGCTTGGCATGTGTACTTGGTCATTCAGCAGGATTTTCCCCACTGCTTTGGTTTTCTGTATGTGGTAATTTTTTTGCATGGTTAGGAGGTGTTCTTTAGTATTGATTCTAATTATTTTCATGTCATCTTCTCTAGTGGTTGGTTTGTGGTGATTTTCTCTTAGGTGTTCTGCAAATGTCGAGTGGTTTGTCCATGTGTTCTTCGTATCTGACATCAAATGTTCTCCCTGTTTGCCCTGTGTATGTGCCTTCACAAGTGTTACACTGTAGTTGATATATTCCTGCTTCCTCATATATGTCTCTGTTTTTTGTCAGTTTTGGGGTGTATTTTTGTATAGAATTGTCTGTTATGTGTGCTATGTTTATTCCCTGTCTTTTGAAAATGTTGGTGATTTTATGGGCGAGCTTGTGTTTGTATGTCGTTGTGTACCATCTTGTGTTTTCTTTCATCTTTTTCTGATTATCCTGTGTAGTTGTTATGGGACTGTGTGTTTGTGTTTGATTCTGTTGTGTTGTTGTCTGTTTTTTGGAGCTTTCTGCTTTTATTTTACTTTTAATTTTGTTGTTTAGCTTTGTGACTGTGTTATTATTATAACCATTATTTTGAGCTATCTGCATTATTATGTCCAGTTCTTTTTGGTAGCTTTCTTTGGTGAGTGGTACTGTGTTGAGTCTATGGAGCAATTACTCAAAAGAAAGCACAGGTCCCTTACGCGAAGATAAAAATATCCAAAATCTTCTCGGCAGTGTTCGCAGCATGTATAGACTGCAGCAGGACAAAACAACAAATTCCCATTTGCGGCACAACTGAAATGCGCCCGTATTTCACTTGATTCCTTTGTGCTGGTCTCGCCGTGAGACGCCAACATGAAGAGCGCCGCCGCTGTGCGCCCGTCAGCTGTTAGCAGGGATCGCTGGCTGTGGCTCAGGCGTTGTCGACGGTCGTCCACTGGCCAGTGGGTCAAGGCACCGACGAACCCGGCCTCCGGCCTCGACTGCTGGCCTGGAACTTCCAGCCGCTAACTGGAACGATTTCACTCAGCCTCGCGGCACGGTCTGTCGCCCCGCGCGTTTCGCAGGCGCCATTTGCTGCTCACGGGCAGGACAGACCACTGCTGCAAATCGGCGCTGGAGCGCTGTAGTCGTACAAGCCAACGCTAGAGGCCACTGGTAGCTTGTCACACTGCCGTGCTGGTGTGCTCCTCTACAGGTTTCTGCTGAGAATGCATGTTCATCTTCGCTACTGTGAAAGACATCTCTACTACCAAACAAGTGCTCCACTTAATGATGATGATGATGATGTTTGGTATTTGGGGCGCTCAACTGCACGGTTATTCCCAACGATTGCTCAGCCCAGTTTCGCCACTGTCATGAATGATGATGAAATGACGAAGACAACACAAACACCCAGTCATATCGAGGCAGGTGAAAATCCCTGACCCCGCCGGGAATCGAACCCGGGACCCCGTGCTCGGGAAGCGAGAACGCGACCGCGAGACAACGAGCTGCCGACCATAGCACATAAGGAGTGCTCCTCTACAGGTTTCTGCTGAGAATACATGTTCATCTTCGCTACTGTGAAAGATATCTCTACTACCAAACAAGTGCTCCATTTAATGATGATGATGATGATGTTTGGTATTTGGGGCGCTCAACTGCACGGTTATCAGCACCCGTACAAATTCCCAACCTTTGCTCAGCCCAGTTTCGGTACTTTCATGAATGATGATGAAATTATGAGGACAACAGAAACACCCAGTCATCTCGAGGCAGGTGAAAATCCCTGACCCCGCCGGGAATCGAACCCGGGACAGTGAGAACGCAACCGCGAGACCACGAGCTGCGGATCATAGCACTTAAGGTGTGCATTTTAGAGCCCATGTATGCTGCACATTTTTTCTTGTTTTGGTCCATATTACCTTCCCCCAAAATATGGAAAGCAAAGAGCTTGCTGTAGAAGAGATATGTTTCACAGTGTCGAAGATAAACAGATGTTTACAGCTCTTAATGTATGCGATTTATACCTCATGTTTATCCTAAGAGACGTCAGACGCATTTTCTCTTGTGTTTCGGCAGATATTTGCAATTTTGGTTTTGAAATCTGTATCTGGAGCCAGCCAGGTCTGCTGTCAATGGAGAGGGTCGGTTCGTTTCCTGTTACAAACAAAATAATTTATAAAGCGCAGTTTTACGTGCCGATTAGATATAAATATAAATTAGTCTAGTATGATATTATTTCTATCTATGTGTACACTACTGGCCATTAAAGTTGCTACACCAAGAAGAAATGCAGATGATAAACGGGTATTCATTGGACAAATATGTTATACTAGAACTGACATGTGATTACATTTTCACGCAATTTGGGTTCATAGATCCTGAGAAATCAGTACCCAGAACAACCACCTCTGGTCGTAATAACGGCCTTGATCCGCCTGGGCATTGAGTCAAACAGAGCTTGGATGGCGTGTACAGATACAGCTGCCCATTTAGCTTCAACACGATACCTCAGTTCATCAAGAGTATTGACTGGCGTATTGTGACGAGACAGTTGCTCGGCCACCATTGACCAGACGTTTTCAGTTGGTGAGAGATCTGGAGAATGTGCTGGCCAGGGCAGCAGCCGAACATTTTCTATATCCAGAAAGGCCCGTACAGGACGTCCTTCGTCACGAAGCAGATAATTCGACAGTGAGTATTCGAATCACAGCCCATGCTTGGGCTGCTGTAGAGCACACAGGTCAGAGCTCGTTGGCACCGTTGTGCGAAATCGTGAAGCGGGAGGTTTCCCGCGCATGGGTTCCATAGCGAAACTTTAATGTCCAATCCATAGTTTTCGTAATTCCAGGGATGATTGGTTACAATTACAAAAGTAAATTTAACCAAGCTTGGTACACACATGACTATCAACAAAAATTATATTACGGAAGTGGGATTTTGTACGAGTAGGTTACCTAAGCATCGAGGAGGGAATGGAGAAAGAAGGGGGTGAAAAATAAGCATAAATTCAGAACGCATGAAGAAATTTCAACGAAACTAATTAGATATTCTGCTTACTATGTAGGAGACAATACCGTGAGGTGGGAATGGGAACATGGAGTCATCTAAACATAACTCTGGTACAACCAAACGACGTACTATCTGAACAGTAAAAAAATTGTTGCAGTAGAATACCCTTAGAATCCGTAAGATTTGTTTCTAGAGCTCCTGATTGATCCTACTCAGATACCACCGCATTAACTTTTAGTTAAAGTAAGATTACCAGTAATTTTATTAAGGAACCTCCAGTCTCCACGATTTTGCAGTGGCACAAGATTATGTTTCAAGAGGATTCTGGTCAATTTTATTGAGGCGACAGACTTAGTACCCTCTTAAACAGCGGTAACACTGTGAGACAATGTATTTTAGATTAGATTAGATTAGATTAATACTAGTTCCATGGATCATGAATACGATATTTCGTAATGATGTGGAACGAGTCAAATAATTAGCGAAACATGTACTGTATTACCAAACGTACCCTTTTATGCGCACTCACAGGTATTCAAGAAGTCTCTAATTACAACAACGACAAAGTGAAGAGCATACGTTTCGCTTGTGCGAGCAGTTGTTACATATCGCTCAAAAATGTTGTGGATGGGAGAAGCAGAAATGAGCAACCTAAGGGCACTTGAAAGGAAAATCCTGCAAAAATTTATTGGACGTTATTGGCACTTGAGAGTCGCAGATGATTGGAGAGTAAGATACAACCAGGAAATACAAGATCTTAACAAGGAAAAGATACATCGTCACAGTAATGGGTGTGTCCAAAAGTGTGATCTCGCGGTTAAAAAGGAGCGATGAAGGTGGAAATGCCCTGCGAAAGCATGCCGGTGGTCGAAGACGGACCACCATACGTCAAGAGGATCGATTCGTAACCCCAGTGGCGAAATCGAACAGACGTCTCACTCCTAGGAGATGGCTGCAGACCTGGCAACCGCAACCAGTACACGTGTCTCTGACAGAACCATTCAGAAATCAGGCTGGTCTGTATGATCGGAAGCTCGTTAAATGCATCCCACTCTAATCACGCCATCGTCGAGAAAAAGTTTGTTATTGTAGAAAGCATATTATTTGGGGTGAGCAACAGTGGTTCCGAGTGATGTTCTCCGACGAATCCCGCTTTCACTGCGATATTGAACGTATGGAATGGCCGGCATATTCCCTGAACTTAAACTCTATTAGCATGCCTGCGATACTTTTGACTGACATGTTTCTCTCCCCGAACCTTGCAAGAATTGCAAACCGCCTTGATAAAGGTGTGAGACTATATCCCTAAGGGCTCTTCAGTAGTTTGGTAATCAGTACGAATAACAGATACAAAATGTGCATAAGTGCCCGAGGACGCCATATTCCTTACTGAGAGTCCGTTGTGGACCTTTATGATGGGTTATTACCTGTGTCAAAAATGAGCGCTGTTTGTGTCTGTTATCCTGCTTTTCCATGTGGTGAAATCTGTACCATTTCGCGTTGTAAATATACCACTCTACCTCTGGTTACGTACGTACAGTGTTTCATGTCATCAATCATTGTTTGTGGTTATTCCTGTCCAGTACGTCTCTGTTCTATAGCAACTGTCAAGAATGCATTTCATTTTGGCTCGAGACTTCCGACTGGGTGCAAAAATTGGCTGCGAATTTACTCCTTCAAGCTCCGGCTCGGTCCGATATTTCGCAATACTATCGAGAGGAAAGAGAATGAAATAATGATTAAAAAGCTGACATTAAGATCCAAGCTTTCCACATTCCTACTCCTGAAGTGAGAAATACATAAAGCGTACTAAACATTGTACTACAGCTGCATGGGGGCTTAATTAATATATAATGAAAATAATTTTAATTTTTCGTGATTTAGTAGCTGTCTGTTCGGTTACGAAGTCTCGTAACGGTTGGCTCTGACTAGTATTGTTACGCCATCTGACTGCAAAGAACAACAACAAAGAATGAAATGGAAATTTTCATTAACACAATTAATTAATTAAGTCCCCAGCAACTATAAAACCCACGAAACCAAAGCACAAGTGTAACTGTTCTGTGTGTGGAAGTATGACTCAACGTACGCATCTGGCACGGTTCTTCTTCAACAACACAAGAAATTTTAAATATCATTTATACTGAATTAATTAAAGGAAATAGAAATACCATAATTACTCAAGAAAACCAGAATTACACTCTAATACAAGAACACAAGCCAGATGCTTTGTTGACTGAACCTGTAATGACGCATTATTCAGGACATTGAAATAATGAGAACGAAAAGAAAAGTAGTTTGTTACCTTAATTTATATTGATGAAAGGCACTCTAGACATTACAATCTCTCCACACCGACTCGCTACTATCACATCTCAACAAGAACTTTTCAGTATCACATCTCAGCAAGCACTGCCTACTAGCTCATCTCAACAAACACTACTCACTACGACATCTCAGCACTGACTACCACGAGCTCTCCCCAAGCACTGCCCACTACGAGTTCTCAATAATCACTGCCAGTGGAGGCGGCGGAACAATGCTCTCTAGCGCGATCTCTGGCGCTGTGGCTCAGTGTAGCCACCTTTCATATGCCCTTCCTCCACGGGCTAGAATTTGATGGTATTTTTGCCAGCAATGGTGGTGAAAATACCACCAAATTCGTCAAAAAAAATACAGACAAAAATAAAAGACAATATTAATGCGTAAATATCATATAACTAGATAAAATTTTGGCTTTGCACTGACCTTTCAATAACCTAATATATAAAATACAGTAAGCAATACAAATTCCTTCATACATGTGACTTTACATAACAGTTTACACAAGTATTATGTGGTTAAACAGTTCAATCAATAGCGTCAGCAATGACGAATATGTGCAGGTAAGAGTCTCATAACTTTTCACAAACAGTAATACACAAAAAATCAGTTATACAAATATTCACATAAACGCTTTCCATAGCTCAAGAATAAGCAGTTGACAGTTCCAGCAGTAGCACCCAGCAATGGTCAACAGGTGCAAATACCAACAAGTAACATTATTTCAACAGAAGCAGTCCATCAGTGGCACCCAGTAATGTTGAATAGGTGCAGACACCAACAAGTAACACCATTTCAGTATAAGCAGTTCCATTAGTGGCACCAGCAATGTTGAGCAGGTGCACACAGCAACAGGTGACATCTTTTCAGTAGAAGCAGTCCATCAGTGGCACCCAGCAATGTTGAGCAGGTGCCGACACCAACAAGTGACATCATTTCGGTAGAAGCAGTCCATCAGTGGCACCCAGTAATGTTGAATAGGTGCAGACACCAACAAGTAACACCATTTCAGTATAAGCAGTTCCATTAGTGGCACCAGCAATGTTGAACAGGTGCAGACACCAACAAGTAACACCATTTCAGTATAAGCAGTTCCATTAGTGGCACCAGCAATGTTGAGCAGGTGCAGACATCAACAAGTAACACCATTTCAGTATAAGCAGTTCCATCAGTGGCACCAGCAATGTTGAACAGGTGCCGATATCAACAGGTGACATCTTTTCAGTAGAAGCAGTCCATCAGTGGCACCCAGTAATGTTGAATAGGTGCAGACACCAACAAGTAACACCATTTCAGTAGAAGCAGTCCATCAGTGGCACCCAGCAATGTTGAGCAGGTGCAGACATCAACAGGTGACATCTTTTCAGTAGAAGCAGTCCATCAGTGGCACCCATCATGTAGAAAAAGTGCAAATAACAGTTCATAATATTCCCTATCACTAATCACACAGTTCATCAGCAGAAATTAAACATGTCCAGGTGGCATCCACCATGTTGAAAAGTGCAGCACTATCACTAATCAGACAGTTCAGGCATGAACAATAGTTTGAATACACATACAATGCTTTTACACTAAACATACAAATCATAACAAACACACAAATGATATCAGATAATTGTCCTATTAACTATTACAATACACAAATACCAGTAAACCTATAATATTTATGGGTGTCAGTGCAAGCCACAACAAACAAGTAAAATAATATTTAGGAGATAGGTTGGGATCACTTCTCTGGGATTATAAAAGGAAAACACACAAAACACACTCACTCATCTTTCATCCACATTTAGTGCTACTGTGTAGTTGAATAGTGTTAACTGTGTAAATGCAATTCTGTCAAAATTTTATGTTCATCATGTGTATCAAGTAGTAGTGGCAGCAATGTATAACAGTCAATAATAGTTAGTCAACGTCATAGTCATCATGTCAAGACCAATGTTTGCCAAGCCATATCAAAATGTACGGTTGCTGAACAACTGTCAGTGAGCCAAGATATGCAATTACTTCCTCTCTCCAAAAAAAAAGTATATACTGCTTAGTGATTTAACAAAGTGTGTGTGTAGACAATCTTCCTGCTACTTTAGTGTTCTAGTCTGCCATCTTTATCCTCCTTGTTCCATATAGACCAACGAAAAAAAAAAAAATATGCTCCTCACTTACTTCACCTCTTATCCACCAAACTCCAATAATCATCAGCATTACATAATCTCAATACTTCAATAATACCTCAATTACCTTACCTCTTGTCCACGAAACTCCAATAATCATCAACTTCACATAATCTCAATACCCCAATAATACATCGATACATATAAACCTCAGCACCAATATCATTTCACTTCCATAACAACTCTTTCCTCTAGTCAGTCTCCTCGAACAAGTACAGACAAAATCCTAGTGCAACTTCAATTCAGCATCCCATACAATCCGAAGACACAGTGTCCACACACAACCTCTGTGTAATCCATCTGACACAAATTTTCTACTCATTATAAATTATAAGATACATTTTGGTTCCTTGTCCATCATTAAATAAAAGAAATGCATACATGACCTCTAACAGACTTTAGTTCGAATAACTCTCAGTAATTAAGTACGATTACGGAGTGTGAATGATCATAATATTTCACAGTGTGTACACCACTTCAAGAATCATGGCAGAAGCAAACATGTGGAGTATTTCTTGTGTCAAGTGTCACTTCCTATTTCAATTGCTCACGAAGAATGCAGTGTAATAACTCTCAATGGTCTAAACCTAGTTTTGGTATGTCATGTCGTTAGCTTCCTTCCTATTAGCATAAATTTATACAGCTTCCATAAAACCTCCGGCTCATGTGACTTCTATGAAGTTTCTCGTACCAATGTCGTTCGTAGAATTATAGCAGTTCATTTTCTTAACTTAAAAATATAAGGCACTGAGCGTAAGCAAAACATGCAATAGCGCGTAAATATACCAGTAGAGAACAGAATGTCAACAAGTGGATGCAGCACAATCCCTACAACGAGGCTCTGCCAAGCGAACAATCTATAATTAATACCACAGTGTAACCTAAACTCTATGTTCGTACACAGTATATCAGCATTTCTATATTCTAAATTAAAGAGTAGTTATGACAACAAAACAGAAGTGTGTAAATATGCATTCCATATGCACAGCAGCAAACATATATCTTACGTAATAAACAAGTCATTAGCATCATTCAGCATAAGCAAATAAATGTTCATATGTAATCTTAATAAGTAAACATGAAGGCGCAAGCAGATAAATCACAAAGTGTAACCTACATACCTAACTACAGTCAGCACAATTAATCAGGTGACAATTATAATTTAAATAAATAAGCACAGCAGGCACATAATAGAAAAATATGACATCAGTGAAAAAGCAGTGCAGCCAAGCGATGCGTAATATATACAAATAACAAGCCTGTTCATTGATCAATCATCGTCAAAATCAGTTAATGTGCGTAAGCATGTCGCTTCACAAGTAAATTCATAGAACACGAAATTTAGCACAAAGTATGAGTCACGTAATCGCAAGCAGCAAATTACGTCTAAAGTACGTACCTAAGTGGAAATATGTTACCTGAAAAATAAACTCAATTAATCGTCACCTTTTTTGTTTATTACTTTCTTCTTCGAAATGACATTCTTCCTGAAATTTTCTCAGTAGCAAGTCGTCTTAACGTCGGACACGCACAGAATTTACCTAAAGGTCTTAAATATTTTACACAACCGTATCCTGAAAAATACTGAACGTTAATAACATAATTTATCAAGTCACTATAGCTTTATACTGAATTTAATCGGAGAAATTAGACTGTGTATTTGTTTACGGCTGTCAGTGCATTCGCACTGAGCGCTCGATCAGCTGTAGGCGCGTGACGTAGGAAGTAATTGTTTGCGGTCAACGACTGCCTTGTGCGGCGCCCAGACTTCACTGTTGCTTTGAGTATCTGCCGCCGCCGGAACACGGCGCGGTATCCTTGTACTCTCCGCATGTTTACGTATAACTGTTGATGTCTCAAAAATATGTCATTCCACAAAAATTTTAACGTTGCCTGTTGACATAATTTGCATTTGGCAAGAACAGATCGAATACGTTTTTCCATATTACTGAAGTAGCAATTTTCTCGTAATTTATGAAAGCATTTTCTGGGACCAAAGTGCGCATAACTGAAATGTGTAAACGAGGTGTGGCCAAATCATCCAATCTAACAAAGCGTCTAAGAAAATTACAGACACCAAGGAAACTACAAACATCACGTTTTGTGGTAGGAACAGCATAATTACGAATAGCGTCTAGTTTCTCTGGATCAGGAAGAATACCTTCTGTAGAAATAATGTGACCGAGAAATTTCACCTGAGAACGACCAAATTCAGATTTTTCCAAGTTCACTGTCATGCCAACTCGTGCAAAAATACGTAATAATGAATCCAAAATTTTGTTATGCTCACTCCAAGAACGTTTAGCAATAAGAATATCGTCAACATATGAAGTAATATTGTCACGAAGATAAACAGGTAAAATTTCATTTAAGCTACGAATGAATGCTGCTGAAGATACAGTAAGTCCAAACGGTAATTTCCGAAACTGGTAACAGTTACCAAAGGCTAAAAAGGCAGTATATTTTCTACAATCAGGGTGGAGTTCTATTTGCCAAAAACTTGCGCGCATATCAATCGTGGATAAAACTTTAATTCCATGGAAATGTTGAAGAAGTTCATCTAAATTTTGTGTACGGTCAGTTTCAGGAATAATAATATTATTTATCTGTCTGGAATCCAGAACCAAACGAATTGACCCATCCTTTTTAAGAACAACGTGTAATGGGCTGGTATAAGGGCTGACTGCTGGCTCAATAATGCCCTGATCTAACATGTATTGAAGTTCATTCTTAACCTTGTCTCTGTAAGCCAAAGGAATAGCGTACGTTTTCCCGCGAAATGGTGTGTGTTCTTTTACTTTAAATAAATATTGTAAGCCTTGTATAGTTCCTGTGTGATGACTAAACACTGTAGCATGTGAAGTCAAAATATGGTGCAGCTCTTCTCTTGCAACGTCATCTGGCACTTCAGCTTTTTTAACCTTTTCATTAATTAATTCTTCGCTACTAATTATATCCTCCATCGCGTCTCTGTATCTATTGTCATTGTCATGAATAAACACACTGTCGTCATAATGCTCAACGAAAACATCAGAAGTAAGAAACCTTAAACATTTTGTATCTGATTCAAATCTTGCTAAACACTCGAAAAATTTCAGACATTTCGGCATTCCGGCAACAGTCAAATTCACACTTCCTTCTTTAAAGTTCAAAATTGCCTTATGTGTGTTAAGAAACTCCATACCTAATATAATCTGTGTACTGAGTAATGGAACAATAATAAAATTAGCAGACAATTCGTATCCTTGACAAATGAAATTTAGGTTGGTCTGTTGTTTAACTTCCACACCTTTTCCAGAAATCGCTCCTCGAATTGTAGTTTTAGAAATAGGTAACACAGGACAGGCAATAGTTCTTTCACATATACGAAAAACTGATTCACTAATGACGTTCAATGGGCTCCCAGAATCTAGAACTGCAGTGAACTTATTCTTACCCACACATAGTTCAATAACAGGATGTAAAAATGCGTCTACATTATTCTCCTTTTCGCCTAGCAAAATGTCTCTCATATCTTCCAGGCGTACGTAGTGAAAAGTTGTAGTGTCATTACTTTCTGAACCGTCTATATTGCTGCTAGAAGCCGAAGCTGCTAGTCATTGTCGATTGTTTGCGTCACGTCTTTGATTATTCCCGACATTTCGCGGATCAATTTCTACTATTTCCACTTGTCTCTCTGAATTTCTGTCACGCGGAGGGTGCCAATTAGGTCCTTCCTGTCTGTTAGATGCAAATTCTTGGTTGTGTCTGTTATTAAAATTTCTGTTTTCCTGTCTGTTTGCATAACTACTTCTTGTATAATTTCGACTGTCACTTCTGAAATTACTGTTAGACCTACTACCCTGGTTATTTCTGTAGTAAGAATTTCTATTATTGTATGGATAATTTCTGTCTTGATGATACCGATTACTGTTTCCGTATGATTGATCATTCCGGTAAGAATTACCGTTATTATAATTGTCTGTGTAATTTCTGTTAGAACGTCTGTTATTGTCATAAGGCTGGTATCTATTGTCCTGTCTGTTACGTCTGTCATTCTCAAAATTACCCATATAACGCCCGTTCCGATCACTATCCCTTTTCTCTGAAAATCTATCGTAATTACTGTTACTGAAAAAGTTACAAGAAGTCCCGTCGTCGTTGTCATACTCAAGTTCTTGTAACAAAGTCTTAAAAGTCTCAATGTCGTCTTTACATCTTCCAGCTAAAGCAATTTGTCTTATGGATTGTGGCAGCTTAGTTAAACAAATGCGAATTAATTCAGTCGGGCTATAAGGGTTGGATAGGAACTGATTCTTTCGAATCATGTCTTCAAAGTATTCTGCCGGCGTGCGCAACTCAGACTGTTTAAAATTACGCTGCATAATCAGACTATGTTTGACTCTGTCTTGTGTGTTTTCGGACAATATGCCGATAGAAATGCATGATAAAAATCATTCAGATTATTACAATCTCTAATGAGTGCGCGCATCCGCGTCGCCGGTTCGTTTTCTAAATATCCACACATAAATTCCAGTTTGTGACTTAGTGGCCAATTTGGTGGGAGTGCATACATAAATTGATCTAACCATGCACATGGATGTATGTCATTCTTAGAATTACGAAAGATCTTAAATTTCCGAACAGTCAAAAAGTGTTTATAGTCAAAGTTTTCGCCTCGTGGCGACAAAGACCTACCGCGTCTGTCCCAGTTTGAATGTCGATTATTGTCAAGTTCGCGCGCCTGGCGCTCTCTTGTTGATCCCGTAAATGAAACAAATTATTTTCTTCAAACCCCTCTGCTATCTGTGATTCCAAATTTCTTTCGCTGTCTTTTCCTACAATTTCCCTTTCAATTTGTTTGACTTGCTTTCGTAATGCCTCAACTTCCCTTTTAACACGTTCATTAAATTTTCCCTGATTTTCAACATGCTTATTTTGTTCTGGTACTCTTCGGTTTCTGCAAATGGTAATGGAGCTGTGTCATCCGACTCTCTGTCCCCATGTAAACTAAGATTTGTCAATTTATCTGAAATCTCCTCAACTCTTTCCGATAAGTCACCTATTTTTTCTTTCTGTTTATTTACGTCTTCCGTAAGTGTCGCGACTCGGGTTTCAGTATTAACACATTTGGTAGTTAACTGTTCATATTGTTGTGTTAGGGTATTTATTCTGTCATTTGGTACGGATTCCTCGATTCTCTCAAATATTTCTTCCTTATCGTGTGCACGTTGTAAATTTAACTCTGAAAATTTTTGTACTATCGCGCGATCTCTTTCTTCCTGTTCTCTATCCTGTTCCCTTTGCCTAATCTCTACTGCAATTAATCTATTATTGTGAGAATTCAAAATCGGTTGCACTTCTTCTCTGATTTTTTTCTTTAACTCATCTTTCATATTTTTGAAACATGTCCCTATTCGTGAGTCTAACCGTGTTTCCATTGTTTCCATCTCTGTTTTAATTGTTCCTATTTGTGATCCCACTGTTTTTAGTTCAGATCCCAAAGTTCCCATCTCGGTTTTAATTGTTCCTATTTGTGATCCCTGTGACTCTAACCGTGTTTTTAATTCAGATCCTTGTGAATCTAACCGAGATCCCAAATTTAATATTGCACTCATCAACTGCTCCATATTAACTGTTTCAAAATTCTTTTCGCCCCTAACATTTCCCGCAAAACCAGTTTCCTTCGTCATAGCTGTAAAGCTATCTGTGTTCGATACTATTTCAGAATCTTCTATCGTTAATCTCGTATTCTGTGAATTTTCTGATTGAGAAAAATTTTGAAATGGTTCCGGACTATTTTCCCCACTTCTTAAATTGTTTTCAACTTCATTATCCATCATACTGTTGTCCTGTGTTGGCGAGTTCGCCATGTCAACAATTTCGTCATTCTGACTATCCATCATTTTTGCCTTTTTCATTGACCGCGTAATCATTTACAAAACATACAAAACTCGTCACTATATGAAAATTACACACAATGACACTTTATCTCCAACAATACCATTCACACGAAATGTTTCCCTCAAACACGATTAATCGAACAATTGAAATAATTGCACTAATTGTCAAACCCGTAGACAAGACAACAGAAATGAAATTTTGCAAAATAAATACCATTAGAAGAATGACAATTACCAAATATATACATGCAAAATAGACTACAATTACTAAACTACAAATTACTACAACAATACTGTCTACTACACTCCTGGAAATTGAAATAAGAACACCGTGAATTCATTGTCCCAGGAAGGGGAAACTTTATTTACACATTCCTGGGGTCAGATACATCACATGATCACACTGACAGAACCACAGGCACATAGACACAGGCAACAGAGCATGCACAATGTCGGCACTAGTACAGTGTATATCCACCTTTCGCAGCAATGCAGGCTGCTATTCTCCCATGGAGACGATCGTAGAGATGCTGGTTGTAGTCCTGTGGAACGGCTTGCCATGCCATTTCCACCTGGCGCCTCAGTTGGACCAGCGTTCGTGCTGGACGTGCAGACCGCGTGAGACGACGCTTCATCCAGTCCCAAACATGCTCAATGGGGGACAGATCCGGAGATCTTGCTGGCCAGGGTAGTTGACTTACACCTTCTACAGCACGTTGGGTGGCACGGGATACATGCGCACGTGCATTGTCCTGTTGGAACAGCACGTTCCCTTGCCGGTCTAGGAATGGTAGAACGATGGGTTCGATGACGGTTTGGATGTACCGTGCACTATTCAGTGTCCCCTCGACGATCACCAGTGGTGTACGGCCAGTGTAGGAGATCGCTCCGCACACCATGATGCCGGGTGTTGGCCCTGTGTGCCTCGGTCGTATGCAGTCCTGATTGTGGCGCTCACCTGCACGGCGCCAAACACGCATACGACCATCATTGGCACCTAGGCAGAAGCGACTCTCATCGCTGAAGACGACACGTCTCCATTCGTCCCTCCATTCACGCCTGTCGCGACACCACTGGAGGCGGGCTGCACGATGTTGGGGCGTGAGCGGAAGACGGCCTAACGGTGTGCGGGACCGTAGCCCAGCTTCATGGAGACGGTTGCGAATGGTCCTCGCCGATACGCCAGGAGCAACAGTGTCCCTAATTTGCTGGGAAGTGGCGGAGCGGTCCCCTACGGCACTGCGTAGGATCCTACGGTCTTGGCGTGCATCCGTGCGTCGCTGCGGTCCGGTCCCAGGTCGACGGGCACGTGCACCTTCCGCCGACCACTGGCGACAACATCGATGTACTGTGGAGACCTCACGCCCCACGTGTTGAGCAATTCGGCGGTACGTCCACCCGGCCTCCCGCATGCCCACTATACACCCTCGCTCAAAGTCCGTCAACTGCACATACGGTTCACGTCCACGCTGTCGCGGCATGCTACCAGTGTTAAAGCCTGCGATGGAGCTCCGTATGCCACGGCAAACTGGCTGACACTGACGGCGGCGGTGCACAAATGCTGCGCAGCTAGCGCCATTCGACGGCCAACACCGCGGGTCCTGGTGTGTCCGCTGTGCCGTGCGTGTGATCATTGCTTGTACAGCCCTCTCGCAGTGTCCGGAGCAAGTATGGTGGGTCTGACACACCGGTGTCAATGTGTTCTTTTTTCCATTTCCAGGAGTGTATTTTTACAATCAGAAGAATTCCAAGGGACGATCCTGGCAGGGTCGCCACGTGCATGGGGGCTTAATTAATATATAATGAAAATAATTTTAATTTTTCGTGATTTAGTAGCTGTCTGTTCGGTTACGAAGTCTCGTAACGGTTGGCCCTGACTAGTATTGTTACGCTATCTGACTGCAAAGAACAACAACAAAGGATGAAATGGAAATTTTCATTAACACAATTAATTAATTAAGTCCCCAGCAACTATAAAACCTACGAAACCAAAGCACAAGTGTAACTGTTCTGTGTGTGGAAGTATGACTCAACGTACGCATCTGGCACGGTTCTTCTTCAACAACACAAGAAATTTTAAATATCATTTATACTGAATTAATTAAAGGAAATAGAAATACCATAATTACTCAAGAAAACCAGAATTACACTCTAATACAAGAACACAAGCCAGATGCTTTGTTGACTGAACCTGTAATGACGCATTATTCAGGACATTGAAATAATGAGAACGAAAAGAAAAGTAGTTTGTTACCTTAATTTATATTGATGAAAGGCACTCTAGACATTACAATCTCTCCACACCGACTCGCTACTATCACATCTCAACAAGAACTTTTCAGTATCACATCTCAGCAAGCACTGCCTACTAGCTCATCTCAACAAACACTACTCACTACGACATCTCAGCACTGACTACCACGAGCTCTCCCCAAGCACTGCCCACTACGAGTTCTCAATAATCACTGCCAGTGGAGGCGGCGGAACAATGCTCTCTAGCGCGATCTCTGGCGCTGTGGCTCAGTGTAGCCACCTTTCACAGCCTCTCCAGCAGCATTAGTAATGGCAGTTATATCCCACCATGGGTCACTTCACATGGATATTGGACATGTACAAAAACAGTGAGGTCGTATGGCATAAATGGCTGGAAGACCCCGAGAGGCAGGTTCAGCCGTGTAATTGGAAAGGTTTTTCCTATCTTCAGCGAACGTTGGTATCTTTCCTTCGCGGGATTCGTGTGGTAATTGTATACTACTGGCCATTCAATTGCTACACCAAGAAGAAATGCAGATGATAAACGGGTATTCATTGTACAAATATATTATACTAGAACCGACATGAGATTACATTTTCACGCAGTTTGGGTGCATAGATTCTGAGAAATCAGTACCCAGAACAACCACCTCAGCCCGTAATAACGGCCTTGATACGCCTGGGCATTGCGTCAAACAGAGCTTGGATAGCGTGTACAGGTACAGCTGCCCATGCAGCTTCAACACGATACCACAGTTCATCAAGAGTAGTGACTGGCGTATTGTGACGATCCAGTTGCTCTGCCACCATTGACCAGACGTTTTCAGTTGGTGAGAGATGAGAATGTGCTGGCCAGGGCAGCAGTCGAACATTTTGTGTATCGAGATAGGCCCGCACAGGACCTGCAACATGCGGTCGTGCATTATCATGCTGAATGTAGGACTTCGCTGGGATCGAATGAAGAGTAGAGCCACGGGTCGTAACACATCTGAAATGTAACGTCCACTGTTCAAAGCATCGTCAATGCGAACAAGAGGTGACCGAGACGTGTAACCAATGGCACCCCATACCATCACGCCGGGTAATACGCCAGTATGGCGATGACAAATACACGCTTCCAATGTGCGTTCACCGGGATGTCGCCAAACACGGATGCGACCATCATGATGCTGTAAACAGAACCTCGATTCATCCGAAAAAATTACATTTTGCCATTCGTGCACCCAGGTTCGTCGTTGAGTACACCATCGCAGGCGCTCCTGTCTGTGATGCAGCGTAAAGGGTAACCGCAGCCATTGTCTCCGAGCTAATAGTCCATGCTGCTGTGAACGTGGTCGAACTGTTCGTGCAGATGGTTGTTGTCTTCCAAACGTCCCCATCTGTTGACTCAGGGATCGAGAGGTGGCTGCACGATCCGTTACAGCCATGCGGATAAGATGCCTGTCATCTCGAACTGCTGGTTGTGGATGAGAAATCGGTTGGGAACTTTCCTCATGTCAGCACTTTGTAGGTGTCGCCACCGGCGCCAGCCTTGTGTGAATGATCTGAAAAGCTAATCATTCGCATACCACAGCATCTTCTTCCTGTCGGTTAAATTTCGCGTCTGTAGCACGTCATATTCGTGGTATAGCAATTTTAGTGTCCAGTAGTGTATTTGATACGTGTTGCGTCCGCATCCGACTGCTGGATCACCATCGAAAATGTCACATGACCAGTCTATGAGAGGTTTTGAATTTAATCCAGAACATTGGCGCAAAGTCGAATGATCAGGGACTTCACAGCACCACCCCTTCTTTTCTTTTCCGTACAGGCAAAGGGAAAATTGTCGATAGCGCTTGACTTGGGCGGTTACCCATCCAAGTTCTGGCCACGCCTGGCGTTGCTTAACTTCGGTGTTATGACAGAAAACTGTGTATTCGGCAATGTAAGGCCATTGGCATTGGACATTTCATCGGGTTATAACTGAAGAACCAAAAAAAAAAACATAATATATACAGGCATTTACTTACTTACACGTCTAGTTTGAGAAGAATGGGCAAGGTTTATAGTAGGAGACATTCCGGTATACGTCTGAAGTAATTTAGGGAACCACAGAAAACCAAAATCTGGGTGACCTAAGAGTGACTGGAGGCTCTATTGCCCCGAAGGCAACACCAGTCTCTTTAAAACAGCGGAACCTCATTCGGTTTGTCCCTGTTGAACAATATCGTTTTGCAAAGAAGTTATTTTATAGCGGCAAAAGGTAGTGCTACAGTTTTCGTTCACCTCAGGGCTTTACACTTGAATGCAGTTCGAATGAAGGCGCTATCAGTGATCTACCTTTTCTATTATTAACGTAGCACACTCCAGCGACTACCAAGAAGCTTGTCCGCAGCTCGTGGTCGTGCGGTAGCGTTCTCGCTTCCCACGCCCGGGTTCCCGGGTTCGATTCCCGGCGGGGTGAGGGATTTTCTCTGCCTCGTGATGACTGGGTGTTGTGTGATGTCCTTAGGTTAGTTAAGTTTAAGTAGTTCTAAGTTCTAGGGGACTGATGACCATAGCTGTTAAGTCCCATAGTGCTCAGAGCCATTTGAACCAAGAAGCTTCTTAACGGAAGAGCAGAGAGTTACTTCCAACGCTCCTCAGAACTTTGCCAGTGCCCTGTCGCTATCGAAGCGTCATACCGTAACGTTTTGCGAGTGCCAGAAGTAAACGGAGGAACTTCTGAGCAAAAATAGAGCAGTTGTCTCTTAACGCCTGTTATATTAGGAAACTGGTCCTGTCATTTTTCTTAGCCATGTTAGGGAAACCATGGGCAACAATAATCTAGATACACGAAAGGTTATTTGCACGCTACCCCCCCCCCCCTCATTAGGAGTCAAGTGTCTTCATGCAAGAAGGCAAATACTCGTATATCAATTTGAAATAAAGAACCCTGCTCCAGAAACAAAGGAGTAGAAAGTTATAAACGAATACACAGAAATTAAAAAACAAAATGTTTAAATGTGTGTGAAATCTTATGGGACTTAATTGCTAATGTCATCAGTCCCTAAGCTTACACACTACTTAACCTAAATTATCCTAAGGACAAACACACACACCCATGCCCGAGGGAGGACTCGAACCTCCGCCGGGACCTGCCGCACAGTGGAAATTTCAAATCTATCGCTAATCTACTGTGATAATAACCCAAGCAGACACGTTATCTACAATCACAACTTGTGGCAGGTGCTACATTCTCAATAGTTCAGTTTTATTTACACGGTCCAGTCACATCAATGTAAACAACGCCTCTGTTCGACGTCAATGTGCGATAACTACTCACGGATGTCAGGTGCCAGCGCCAGCAGTGTTGAGTATATAAAGCAAGGTGGGCGGGGAGGGGGAAGGGGCAGAAAGCAGTGCAGTCGTTGTCGAAACGCGGAAACGGAACGATTCATCTGGCGTTGACTTTCAGACCGAGGGTGGAAATATTTCCGAAACGGCCAAGTTCGTAATTTGTTCGCGTGACGCCGTGTTTAAAGTATAAAGGGTGGTCCATTGACCGTGCCAAGTATCTCATGAAATAAGCATCAAACGAAAATACTACAAAGAACGAAACTCGTCTATCCTGAAGGGGGAAACCAGATGGCGCTATGGTTGGCCTGCTAGATGGCGCTGCCATAGGTCAAACGGATATCAACTGCGTTTTTTTTAAATAGGAACCCGCATTTTTTATTACGTATTCGTGTAGTACGTAAAGAAATACGAATGTTTTAGTTGGACCACTTTTTTCGCTTTGTGATAGATGGCGCTGTAATAGTCACAAGCGTATAAGTACGTGGTATCACGTAACATTCCGCCAGTGCGGACGGTATTTGCTTCGTGGTATATTACCCGTGTTAAAATGGTCCGTTTCCCAATTGCTGAAAAGGCCGATATCGTGTTGATGTATGGCTACTGTGATCAAAATGTCCAACGGGCGTGTGCTGTGTATGCTGCTCGGTATCCTGGACGACGTCATCCAAGTGTCCGGACCGTTCGTTGGATAGTTACATTATTTAAGGAAACAGAAATTGTTCAGTCACATGTGAAAAGTCAACCAAGACCTGCAACAAATTATGATGCCCAAGTAGATGTTTTAGCTGCTGTCGCGGCTAATTCGCTTATCAGTAGCAGACAAATTGCGCAAGAATCGCACATGCATTGACAATGCGCTGACGCACGTTGTCAGGCGTTGTCGGTGGATCACGATAGGAATCTCAAAAACGTCGGTGTTGAGAATGCTTCATCAACATCGATTGCACCCGAACCATATTTCTATGCACCAGGAATTGCATGGCAACGAGTTTGAACGTCGTGTACAGTTCTGCCACTGGGCACAAGAGAAATTACGGGACGATGACAGATTTTTTGCACGCGTTCTATTTAGCGACGAAGCGTCATTCACCAACAGCGGTTACGTAAACCGGTATAATATGCACTATTGGGCAACGGAAAATCCACAATGCCTGCGACAAGTGGAACATCAACGACCTAGGCGGGTTAATTTATGGTGGGGCATTATGGGAGGAAGGATAATTCGCCCCCATTTTATCGATGGCAATCTATATGGTGCAATGTATGCTGATTTCCTACGTAATGTTCTACGGATATTACTACAAGATGTTTCACTGCATGACAGAACAGCGATGTACTTCCAACATGATGGATCTCCGGCACATAGCTCGCGTGCGTTTGAAGCCGGATTGAATAGCATATTTCATGACAGGTGGATTGGTCGTCGAAGCACGTTCACCGGATCTGACGTCCCCGGATTTCTTTCTGTGGGGAAAGTTGAAGGATATTTGCTATCGTGATCCACCGACAACGCCTGACAACGTGCGTCAGCGCATTGTCAATGCATGTGAGAACATTACGGAAGGCCAACTACTCGCTGTTGAGAGGAATGTCGTTACACG
The DNA here is from genome assembly GCF_023898315.1 of Schistocerca nitens. NCBI lineage: Eukaryota > Metazoa > Arthropoda > Insecta > Orthoptera > Acrididae > Schistocerca > Schistocerca nitens. Next base: position 514,775,445 of record NC_064621.1, read on the forward strand.
TATTGCCAAATGCATTGAGGTTGACGGACATCATTTTGAGCATTTATTGCATTAATGTGGGATTTAGAGGTAATCACGCTGTAACAGCATGCGTTCTCACAAATGATAAGTTCAGAAAGGTACATGATTCACATTAGAACAACCGAAATAAAATGTTCAAACGTACCTACGTTCTGTATCTTAATTTAAAAAACCTACCTGTTACCAACTGATCGTCTAAAATTGTGAGCCATATGACTTTAACTATTACAGCGACATCTATCACAACGCATAAAAAGTGGTCCAACTAAAACATTCATATTTATTTACGTACTACACGAATATGTAATAAAAATGGGGGTTCCTATTTATAAAAACGCAGCTGATAAAACAGTCATATTTATTTACGTACTACACGAATATGTAATAAAAATTGGGGTTCCTATTTATAAAAGCGAAGCTAATATCCGTTTGACATATGGCAGCGCCATCTAGCGGGCCAACCATGGCGCCATCTGTTTTCCCCCTTGAAGCTAGACAAGTTTCGTTCTTTGTAGTTCTTTCGTTTGACACTTATTTCGTGAGATATTTGACCCGGTCACGATCAATGGACCACCCTGTACAGTGCGTTGCTAAACGAAGCTTTCCAAAACCGGCGTTGGGCACGTGTGGTGAACCATGGACAGCTCATGACAGCGTTAAACAATGGTTACGGAAATGTGAACGGTCGAATAGATGTGCAACTGTTGGGCGACTGATTGCTCAGATGGACCAAGGGGCTACCAACAGTGTCTCCTCAACGAAAGCTGGGGCATATATGCCTCCGCAGCCGGCGCCTGGTTCATGCACACATGCTGACTGCTGTTCATCGGTGACGAAGGCTGGAAGTCGCACGCCAGTGCTGCAACTGGAGGTCCACTGAGTGGCGACAGGTGGTCTTTCCAGATGATAGATGGCCGTTGGCACGTACGGCGTGAAACTGTGACCGCTAACGCCATTCAACAATCGTCGGAAGGGTCCAGGCAGGAGGAGCGAGCGTTATGGCCTGGGAAATATTTCCACAGCACTCCCTGGGTGATCTCGTCTCTCTCGAAGGCACAGTGTGTAGTGGACTGTTAAGGCAGCCAGTCCACAGTGAAGTAGCCGAAAGGGCACGCGTCAACTCACGCCGTTTGGCGTTAAGTCTGGAACAGGATACGTGATGAATGTGATAAAGAAAAGAACATAGCTACTAGAACACTTAACTTTTATCTCGTCCTTTGGTATACAGCATTCTTGGTGATACAAGTGAGACTATCTTGAGATACATGCAATGGTACAAATGGCACCTTGCTAGGTCGTAGCCATTAACTTAGCTGAAGGCTATACCAACTGTCTCTCGGCAAACGAGAGAAAGGCTTCGTCAGTGTAGTCGCTAGCAACGTCGTCGTACAGCTGGGGCGAGTGCTAGTCCGTCTCTCGAGACCTGCCTTGTGGTGGCGCTCGGTCTGCGATCCTGACAGTGGCGACACGCGGGTCCGACATGTACTAATGGACCGCGGCCGATTTAAGCTACCACCTCGCAAGTGTGGTGTCTGGCGGTGACACCACATTCCTCCCCCGCAAATCGGCGAACGGTCGTGTGATAAGGCTTCCGCCCGCCGTGGGGAGGACCCCATGTTGACGTATGCGATGAGGTGGGGAGCCTAACAACAGGCGAGGCTGTGCCACCCGCATCCTGCCATTCGATCCGAGGGGAGCTAGGAAACGCCTGAAAACCTAGTCCAGGGTGCACGTCAACATGCGGTGTATGCGCCCGTAATGAGACAGGAGCGGCCGAAGGGTCGACCTCCATTGCGTCAAGGGATCCGACGCGCGATGACGACATCTGGGCCGGAACGGGCAAGAGTTCCATGCCGGAGGACAGCTGGTCACGGGAAGCGATCGGCGGCGCGCGACCCAGGGAGGCGCTGGGCGGCTGCAGCGAAGCGTCCACTGCGGGCGGCGCCGGCGGCGGCGGCGGCGGCAGCGGCGCGTCGCCATGGGGCAAAATGGAAGGCATCGTCGGTAACACCTGGGGATGAGGCGAGCCAGTAGATGGGTCCCCAGGGCGCCGACCGGACGGCACCGTCGCTGAAAGCAGACGGGAGCGGCAGAACCCAGGCGACGACAGAGGCGCAGCTGATTGAGATGCCGACGCACCTCACCAGAGGCCCCCAAAACCAAATACATCGCGCGGCCGAGGCAGCGAAGAATGCGCCCTGCGAGCCAACGCCGTGAACCGCGATAGTTGCGATAGAATACAACGTCGCCTGGAGCAAAAGCAGAAGTCTGCCGCTGCACAGGAACCTGATGCGGCGGATGCAGCAAAGACATCAAGGTTCGATGAGGACGACCGTGGAGCAACTCAGCCAGCGAGCGACCATCGCGGGGCGGAGAGCGATACGAGGACAAAAAGAGCAACAATGCGTCCTCCCGAGAATGCGACTCTTTCAACTTCAACATCTGTGACTTGAAAGTCCGGACCAATCGTTCAGCGGCACCGTGTGACTGAGGCGAAAACGGCGCGGATGTCAGATGTTAAATACCATTGGCCTTGCAGAATGACTGAAATTCTGCGGACATGAATTGTGGGCCATTGTCGGAAACTATAGTCTGCGGAAGACCTTCAACGCAAAAAATAGCGGATAACACTTGGATGGTGGCAGAAGACGTCGTGGAAGACATCCGGACAACAAAAGGAAAATTACTGAAAGAATCGACCACAACCAACCATCGAGCATTCCAGAATGGACCAGCAAAATCTATGTGCAAGCGTTGCCAAGGGGAAGTGGCTTTCGGCCAGGCAAAGAATTTCCGCGGTGGGGCGGATTGTTGGTCGGCACACGCCATGCAAGAAGAGCACATATTCGTAATCGCAGCAACGATGCCGAACCAAGTACAGTGATGATGAGCAAGTTGTTTCGTTCGCACTATACCCCAATGTCCTTGGTGAAGAAGGCGTAAGACAGAGGACTGTAACGAACGTGGGACCACGACTCTGGACTGATCATTATCAGAACGCAACAACAAAACACCACGTCGTACAAAAAGTCTTTCCTTGTGAGCAAAAAATCGGCGAACCAACGGATCCTCGATCCGCGACTTTGACAAGGGCCATTGCGTAGCAACAAAACGCAAAACAGTAGCAAGGACAGGGTCAGCAGCTGTGGCTGTAGCTACACGACGAAAATCAATCGGAAACGATTCGACCACGTCATCGGTTTCCGCATCAATGAACATGCAAGCAAGTTCGGAAGAATCGAATGCTTTATCCGCAGCAACAGGCAAACGGGACAACGCATCAGCGTTTCCGTGCTTAGCAGTGGACCGATACAAGATATCGTAGCGGTACTGCGAGCGGAAAATCGACCAGCGAATGAATTTCTGCGCTGTACGTGGAGGTACAGGCTTGTTCGGATGAAAAAGCGATGTCAAAGGTTTGCGGTCTGTGATTATGGTAAAGTGACGACCATACAAGAAATCATGGAACTTAGTAACACCAAACACGAGAGCCAAAGCTTCTTTCTCTATTTGTGAATAATTGCGTTGCGCAGACGAGAGCAATTTTGACGCAAAGGCAATAGGGCGATCATGCGAACCATCTTTGTGCGCAAGCACAGCACCGATCCCGAAATCCGACGCATCTACCATCAACAAAAGGGGTTTCTGGGGATCGAATGGCGTAAGGCAAGTATTTGAAAGCAACGCCGATTTCAACTGGCGAAAGGCGCGTTCGCATTCCGTCGTCCAGACGAACGGAACACCTTTACGGCGTAAGCGATGAAACGGAGCTGAAATGGAAGAGGCATGGGGAACATATTTATGGTAGTAATTAATTTTTCCCAACACACTCTGTAGCTGCTTCACATTCTGTGGCGAAGGCAACTCCTGTATGGCACGGAGGTCCTCTGGACTCGGATGTAAGCCTTGGGCATTGAAGACATGTTCCAAGTATGGTAAGTCACGAGCAAAAAACACACATTTGTCCTTCCTCATGCGAAGACCATTTTGTCGCAAGACCTGAAATAATGTGCGTAGGTTGGCGAAATGTTCGGCTTCTGTCTTTCTGGAGATCACAATATCGTCCAGATAGTTCGCAGCAGTAGGGACCGACGCACAAACAGTTTGTAAATATTGCTGAAACAATGCAGGGGCGGATGCACACCCGAATGGCAGTCTTTTGAAGCGATACAATCCAAGATGCGTGTTAACCACCAATACGCGCTGGGATTCTTCGTCCACCGGTATCTGCAAGTACGCATCTGCTAGGTCCAACTTGGAAAAATATGTTCCCGGGCACAGTTTGTCAAAAAGATCTTCCGGGCGGGGCAAAGGAAAAGTAGCAGTCACAAGTTGTGGATTCACAGTTGCCTTGAAGTCCACGCAAAGTCTCAATTTTCCGGAAGGTTTTTGCAAAATAACTAAGGGTGATGCCCAGAGAGAAGCTTGCACACGTTCAATTACACCTTGCGATTCTAAATCGTTTAATGTTCTGGCGACCTCATCACGCAATGCGTGGGGAACATTGCGCGCTCTGAAAAATTTCGGTTGCGCGTTCACTTTCAGTTCCAAATGTGCTTCATAGTTCTTAGCGCAACCAAGGCCCGGTGCAAAAATGTCTGCAAAGTCTTCACATAGACTAGAAACACTGGCGGAAGGCACAGTCTGATTCACTGATAGGACCTGATTCACTATAGACATGTTAAACAACTGAAATAAATCTAAACCAAACAAATTCACTGCCGAAGAAGAACGAAGAACGTAAAATGACACAAGTTTTGTTTGTTCCTTGTATGTAGCAAGAAGAGTGCACTGTCCTAACACAGGGATAGCTTGTCCGGAATAACTATTGAGCTGAACATGTGCGGCACGCAACGGAGGTGAGCCCAGTTGTTTGTACGTGGCGTGATTGAGCAATGAAACTGCAGCTCCGGTATCGAGCTGGAACGGTATCACTTGTCCGGCAAAGTCCAAATCCACAAAAAGTTTATTGTCCTGCTGACGACAAGAGCGACTGTTTTGTGCAACTTGAACAGACACTGGAACAGAATCACGCGCGACGTGACGGGACTTCCGTCGACGTCGACGCACACTTTTTGTGGGACGAACACAGTCACTGTTAGCGAGAGGAACACTGGGCGGAATGGCATTAACTACATGAATGTCCATGGGCGAAGGTTCACGAGCCCGATTGTCCTTGGTTCGATTCCGGCGCGAAGCAAAGGGCCTGGAATGGTTGTGATTGTCTGATCTGAGCTTTTTCTGGTAAACACTTTGAACATGCCCTTTCTTATTACAGAAAAAGCAAATAGCTTGGCATGACGGGCAATTCTCACGCGAATGTCTAGTTGCACACCGCAGGCATGACTTTAGCACTGCATGTGCTTGCTTACGTGGCACACGTGTTTGCGAGCTAGGCTGCAGCTGCGCGGACGTGCGCGAGGGCAGGTTAGCGTTCCGCGCAGCGGGCCCGGTGGGCCGGTTAATGTGACACATGGCTGGCGAAGTTGCAAATGATTCCTGAGCAAAGTCAAGTGTGTCTTGCCTATCCAATATGTCTATCACTCGTTGAAGGGAGGGATTAACTAGTTTCAAAATCTGTTCCCTTATGCGAACATCAGAAACGTTCTGTGCTATTGCATCACGCACCATAGTATCTGAATAAGGGAGGCCACAGTCACATTCAAACGCACACTCCCTAGTAAGTCCTTGCAAAGTTGCAACCCACTCCCTATTAGTCTGACCGGCCGTACGTTTTGTACGGAAGAACGCATACCGTTTTGCAACTACATTTACTGTTTCTTTGAAATAGGCATCTAAAGCAGACAAAATTTCTTCGTATGACAGAGTTGCTACGTCGCGTCGGGGAAACAATTTCACTATCACACGGTAGGTGGACACACCTACACACGAAAGCAAAAACGGCTGCCGCTCATTACCTTGAATTCTGTAGGCGGCGAGATGAAATCCAAATTGTCGGGACCATTCTGTCCAAGATTCGCTGGCTGCATCAAAACTACGGAAGGACGGTGCAACGGCGTGTTGTGGCGGCGGTAGCGATGAAGCGGCGGCGGCCGCATCGTTTTGCAGCGCACGTTGACCCTGGACGAGCTGTCCCAGGGCATCCAATAACGCCTGCGTCTGCTGATTCTGCAAGCGATAAAATTCGGACAGTACATCTGGAGAATGTGGCGAAGCCATGACACAAGTAAATGTAAGCAATGAGAAGGAACAAGATCCTGATTAATCCGCGTCGCCAATGTAGTGGACTGTTAAGGCAGCCAGTCCACAGTGAAGTAGCCGAAAGGGCACGCGTCAACTCACGCCGTTTGGCGTTAAGTCTGGAACAGGATACGTGGTGAATGTGATAAAGAAAAGAACATAGCTACTAGAACACTTAACTTTTATCTCGTCCTTTGGTATACAGCATTCTTGATTATACAAGTGAGACTATCTTGAGATACATGCAATGGTACAAATGGCGCCTTGCTAGGTCATAGCCATTAACTTAGCTGAAGGCTATTCTAACTGTCTCTCGGCAAATGAGAGAAAGGCTTCGTCAGTGTAGTCGCTAGCAACGTCGTCGTACAACTGGGGCGAGCGCTAGTCCGTCTCTCGAGACCTGCCTTGTGGTGGCGCTCGGTCTGCGATCCCGACAGTGGCGACACGCGGGTCCGACATGTACTAATGGACCGCGGCCGATTTAAGCTACCACCTAGCAAGTGTGGTGTCTGGCGGTGACACCACACAGTGGATCAACACAAGTATGCATCTATCATTGGGTATCATGTACACCCCTACATGCAGTTTGTTTTCCTCGGGACGTGGGCATCTACCAGCAGGACAGTGCAACCTGTCACACAGTTCACAGAGTAAATGCGAGGTTCGAAGAGCACAATCGGTAGGGCTGTTCGCGCCTTGGATCCCCAACCAAGATTCTTAGCGCAGCTGGCCGCAGCACTGGAGTCGTCATGTCTCCAGATCCCTGTCGGAACCTCCCAGAGTCTCACTGAGTCTCTTCCTGCACGTCTCGTAGCAGTCGGCGCTGCAAGGTGAAGTTATTCAGATTTTTGATAGGTGGTCACATCAATATGACTGAACGGTGTATTATAATCGATATTTTTCGAAAGCCTCCGACTCAGTAATTAACAACGCTGCACCACTTAAATTTTTTCATACATAGCAGTACGAGTATCAGGAATTTATTCCGATTTTCAAGTGTTAGTATTTACGTTAGTATCGCATGTGATGTTTGCGTGTGTGTGTGTGTTATTCTCTTCCCCTATTGTCGCCGTTTTACTGCAATCGAAAAAATTTCCAGAAATTCCAATATTTATATTTTCCGATTGCAGTAAAACCATAAAATGGCGATCATAGGACGAGAGAATGACACACAGGCGCAAAAATCACATACAACACTAACGTAAATAGCAGCATTTGAAAATGAGAATAAATTCCAAAAATTCTTCGACTACTCTTGAAAAAAAAGCGTAAATGGTGCAGTGTTTCTATTATTGAATCATTCATAACAGCTCCTGAAAGTGGCATTCCTTAGCGTATATTGGTCCCTCCAAAGCCAAGTCCGAAATTCAAATTGCTCATTGAGGTTAAGTTTTGTGTCGAGTTAGGAAATTTGTTTCGACATGTGCTGACTTCCACTTACTTTTTATTCAATGGTCCGTACTACGAACAGGTTGATGGACTAGCAATGGGAAGCCTGTTGTCACCTATTGTGGCCAATTCGTTTATGGAGGACTTTGAGGAACGTGCATTGGAGTCAGCGACATTGAAACCCGCGTCTTTTTTTCAGATATGTAGACGATACTTTTGTTGTTTGGCCTCATGGTAGTGAGAATTTAAACCGGTTTTTGGAACACCTGAATTCAATCCGCCCGAATATTCAGTTCACTATGGAGGTGGAAAAGAATGGATGCCTTCCCTTCCTTGATGTGTTGGTCAGAAGGAAGACTGATGGTACGTTGGGACATTCTTTTTGTAGGAAGCCTACTCACACTGACTTGTATCTGCGAGCTGATTGTTGTCCCCATCCAGCTCAGCGTGAAGGAGTACTTCGTACCTTGGTTCACAGGCCCCACGTTATCTCAGACCATGAAAGTTTGGCACATCTCGAAGTGACCTTTCGTCAGAATGGTTATAGTGATAGGCAGATCAAACGTGCGTTACCCTATCAGCCTTCTGTGCAATGGGTGAGTGACGATAGCAACGAAGTGGCACCTAAGTCTACGGCCTTTTTGCCTTACGCAGGAAGCATTTCCAACAGGATTGGCCATATTTTGCGGAAATATGACGTGAAATGTGTTTTTCGACCACCATCTAATATTAAGTCCCTGTTGGCGTCCGTAAAAGATGATCTTGGTTTGCGTAGGTCTGGTGTCTACCGCATTCCTTGCACTTGTGGCATGTCATATATTTGACAGACAATCAGGACTGTGGAAGACCGGTGTATTGAACATAAGCGTCACACACGCTTACAACAACCGAGAAAATCCGCTATTGCAGAACATTGCCTTGACGCCGGTCATCCTATGGGATACAACACGGAGATTCTGGTTTGCACATCCAGCTATTGGAATAGTGTTGTTAAGGAAGCTGTTGAAATCAAAATATCAAGCAACCTTATAAACAGAGATGGTGGTTTTTGTTTAAATGCTGTTTGGAATCCGGCTCTGTCTCTCATCAAATAACAGAGCGACAAAATTAGTGCTACCTCGCCTGTTGATTAATAGTCACTATCGATATTTCTGACGTTGGTTATCTTTGTTTGTGTTGACACCTGTTCTGTGTGTGATATCTTCCTTGTTTCTCCTTTGTGAACCAAGGTATTAAATTCCCTTGCACATTTCTTCCGCCTTGCGTTTGTGCCTTGAGAATGGCGGGGTGTGCTGTCGAAATATCAGCGGTGGTCGACGACGTCACCTTGCAGCAAACCCGTAAGTTATTTGAAATTGCTCGTGTCTTACAGGTGGAAGATGATGCGGGTCCGAATCCGAAAATCGGATATGTCTGATATAACATTACCAGTCGAATCTCACGAAACATCTTGCGGAAAAAGATTCAGACATCCTCAGAAGTCAATGTAAGTGCCCAATGCAGTCCATGGTATTTGTAAAGGAGGGCAACGTGGCCAATCACACTATGTCGCTTGTGGAAGAAAATCACGACACCTTCGGCTAAAGTTGCTGATTGTCAACATCTAGATGACGAAACATCCGCGAGTAGTTAAACAGTGATTCTTAAGAACCAATTTTGGGCAGCTAACTAACGGTCGTATAATGAAGAAAATGGGTCCGATCCAGGAACTCGATATCATGCAGTCAGAGGCACTGACGTACTTCGATATGTTATTAGAATGTTGTTGTTGTGGTCTTCAGTCCAGAGACTGGTTTGACGCAGCTCTCCATGCTACTCTATCCTGTGCAAGCTTCTTCATCTCCCAGTACATACTGCAACCTACATCCTTCTGAATCTGCTTAGTGTATTCATCTCTTGGTCTCCCTCTACGACTTTTACCCTCCACGCTGCCCTCCATTGATAAATTTGTGATCCCTTGATGCCTCAGAATATGTCCTACAAACCGATCCATTCTTCTAGTCGTGCCACAGATTTCTCTTCTCCCCAATTCTAGTCAATACCTCCTCATTTGTTATGTGATCTACCCATCTAATCTTCACCATTCTTCTGTAGCACCACATTTCGAAAGCTTATATTCTCTTCCTGTCCAAACTATTTATCGTCCATGTTTCACTTCCGTACATGGCTACACTCCATACAAATACTTTCAGAAATGACTTCCAGACACTTAAATCTTTACTCGATGTTAACAAATTTCTCTTCTTCAGAAACGCTTTCCTTGCCATTGCCAGTCTACATTTTATATCTTCTCTACTTCGACCATCATCAGTTATTTTGCTCCCCAAATAGCAAAACTCATTTACAACGTTAAGCGTCTCATTTCCTAATCTAATACCCTCAGCATCAACCGATTTAATTATTAGAATATAGGACAAAATTAGAATACACGACAAAATGTTTTAGCTTTCTGAAAAACGAAAACCGTAATCGGGAAAAAATTACTGAAAAATAGGAACAAAAGAACTCTACCATTATTTCGTGATAGTGATTCCACTTGTACGAAATGTACGAAATGCAATGTGTTTTAAGTGTAACTTTGTAAATTAGTTATATTAACGGAATCTTCCGTCGGTTCTTGGTAGAACAACATTATAATAAATGAAAAGCACCAGTTTGCTTTTGTTCTACAATATTACTTTTATTGCTAACCGGTTTTCGGCTTACAAGGCCACCTTCAGACATTTGACTCAGTAAATGTCTGAAGATGGCCTTGTAAGCCGAAAACCGGTTAGCAATAAAAGTAATATTGTAGAACAAAAGCAAACTGGTGCTTTTCATTTATTGTAAATTAGTTATGAATTGCAGAAGAGTGACGCGTGAACAATGCAGGGCGCTTTGAAATGTGACGTGTAGCATATTTTGTAAACGCACTGTATAGTAGTTTCCAGTAAAAACGTGGACATCTTGGATTATCCGTGTATTACAGACATTTGTGCAATCTCAGCTTGACAGTAAATCGATTCGCCTGTTAGGGAGCTTTCCGTACTTTCCGTTGTTTGGAGGTAATGAAAAAAAAAGTAAAGTGTTGTTCACTTTAGCAGAAGCTGGAATATTCTTCGTCTGCGCCACTGGGTCTGTTGCCTAGTTGTGCAGCCTCCAGCGACTGCGGATTAGCAGAAAGTGAAAGAGGCGCATCGTGAAGGGAGGGGCGGCCGCGCGAGTGACTGCACACGTCACGCTATCGCCCCTTATCAGAGAGATTACTGACCGGGATTTCCTTGGCGCGACAGCGCAGACGTGGCCCAGATTGAAGAGAAGTTAGCAGGTCACAAACGTATTACAGAACGTAACGCTATGACTTTCTTTTGTGTCCTACTGTGACACAATCCAGGAAGGCTACTATCGCGAACGACCTAGCTTGCTGAAACCGAGGCTGAAGCTAGGACGGTAGTCGAAATCGCAGTAGAGAGCGAACGTTACGACTGGAAGTCATGTGGGCTCAGAACAATGAAAAACAATAAAGCCAGAATGGTCTGAAACTGCAAAACTGTCATTCTACACTCATCCTCATAAATTAAGGATAATTGCAGAATGTGGTGCCACACAACGTGGCACTACACAAAACTGGCGCTAATGGCATAGGAACACAGGGAACACACACGACACAGATCCGTAACTCCACTGTATTGGTGATAAGTTGAGAAAAACGTCCCGAAACACATGTGCTACAATACGCCATTGTTTCCTGCCCATGTACCCCGACATCAATATGGGATATGATCACCATGCACACGTACACAGGCCGCACAACGGGTTGGCATACTCTGGATTAGGTGGTCGAGCAGCTGCTGGGGTACAGCAACAGTCCTTGTCGGAGCTTCTGGAGTGTCTTAGGGGTTTGAAGACGTGCAGCGATACGTCGACCGAGAGCATCCCAGATGTGCTCGATGGGGTTTAGGTCTGGAGAACAGGCAGGCCATTCCATTCGTCTGATATCTTCTGTTTCAAGGTACTCTTCCACGATGGCAGCTCGGTGGGGTCGTGCGTTATCATCCATCAGGAGGAAGATGGAACCCACTGTACACCTGAAAATGCAGACATACTGGTGCAAAATGACGTCCCGATACACCTTACCTGTTACAGTTCCTCTGTCAAAGACATGCAGGAGTGTACGTGCACCATTCATAATACCACCCCACACCATCAAACCACGACATCCACACAGGTCCCTTTCAGGGACATTAAGGGGTTGGTATCTGGTTACTGGTTCACGCAAGATGAAAACCCGGTCACAATCACAGTTCAGAATATACCTGGACTCGTCCGTGAACATAACCTGGGACCACTGTTCCAATGACCATGTACTGTGTTTTTGACACCGAGATTTACGGGCTTTCCTGTGACCAGGGGCAGTGGAATGCACCTTGCAGGTCTCCGGGCGAATAAACCAAGTTTGTTAAGTCGTCTGTAGACTGTGTGTCGGGAGATAACTGATCCAGAGGCTGCGGTTAGGTACCGAGCAAGACTAGCGGGTACTGATGTTGAGATATCGGTCTTCTTGTGGCGTTGTACGCTAAGGACGTCCCGTACTGTATCGCCTGGACACGTTTCCTGTCTGCTGGAATCGTTGCCATAATCCTGAGTTCACACTTTGTGGCACACGGAGGGACCATGCTATGACATGTTGTTTGCCCAGCCTCCAGTCTCCTTAGTATTCTATCCCTCATAACGTCATCAATATGTGTTCTTTGAGCCATTTTCAACACACAGTCACCATTAGCACTTCTGAAAACGTCTGAACACTTACTCGCTGCACCGTACTCTGACATGCACCAACGCACCTCTGCGTATGTGAACTGCTGCCAGCGCTACAGTGCGACGACTGCAGGTCGAATGCACCGCATGGTCATACCCCGAGGTGATTTAAACCCGCAAACCGCCCACCAGAGCATTGTTTCACCATGTATCAGCATTATCCTTAATTTATGAGCATGAGTGTAGGTCAAGAAAGAGAAGTAACAGTTGTAACGGTGCACACGAATTACCCACCAAGCCATCTGGTTGGGTATCTATTCCCTGTAGCAGAGTAACCGACGTCGAGAAACCTCTGTTTGAGCAGCAACAGCAGTATAGGCTACTTCTTTATGCAGTATATATGTACTATGACTTCTAAGTAGAATTGAGTTGCTTATTGGTTGTCTGATTTTATAGCTTACTCTTAAATTTCTAGCGTATTTGTGTACGAGGCGTAGTCTTGCGTTTTAGTAACTATGTAGTGTAGATTCACGGCGTCTCTTGGTTTGAACAGGACAGCGGCCTTTGTAGACAGCTCAGTGGGACGCCGCACCAAGAGCGTGGACCGCTTCTTATCGTATTATATTACGAGCTACTGTCAAAAGCCTGACTAACCACCTTTGATGCGCCGGGCGTGCTCTGAGACAATGAAGTTCTGGAAGGTACCGACAGGGATGTGGAATACGAGACTGGAATAGAAGGGAGAACCGATAGAGGTACTCAAGGTACCCTCCGCCACACACAGTCAGGTGGCTTGCGGAGTATGGATGTAGATGTAGCTGTAGAGTCATAACAACTCCAGTACTTTGGCCAACTACACTAGGTTTCTCGGTTAAGGATCATTAAGGACCAATGGCGTGAACAGCCGGATCGAGGTTGCTCCACAGATTCTCGATTGGGTTTAACTCCGGGTAGTGTGATGGTCAGGGGAATACGGTTATCATCCTGCTGCTCCCTCCCATGAACCATGGACCTTGCCATTGTTGGGGAGGTTTGCGTGCCTCAGCGACACAGATGGCCGTACCGTAGGTGCAACCACAACGGAGGGGTATCTGTTGAGACGCCAGACAAACGTGTGGTTCCTGAAGAGGGGCAGCAGCCTTTTCAGTAGTTGCAGGGGCAACAGTCTGGATGATTGACTGATCTGGCCATGTAAACTAACCAAACCGGCCTTGCTGTGCTGGTACTGCGAACGGCTGAAAGCAAGGGGAAACTACAGCCGTAATTTTTCCCGAGGGCATGCAGTTTTACTGTATGGTTAAATGATGATGGTGTCCTCTTGGGTAAAATATTCCGGAGGTAAAATAGTCCCCCATTCGGATCTCCGGGCGGGGACTACTCAAGAGGATGTCGTTATCAAGAGAAAGATAACTGTCGTTATACGGATCGGAGCGTGGAATGTCAGATCCCTTAATCGGGCAGGTAGGTTAGAAAATTTACAAAGGGAAATGGATAGGTTAAAGTTAATTGTAGTGGGAATTAGTGAAGTTCGGAGGTAGGAGGAACAAGACTTTTGGTCAGGTGAATACAGAGTTATAAATAGAAAATCAAATACGGGTAATCCAGGAGTAGGTTTAATAATGAATAAAAAATAGGAGTGCGGGTAAGCTACTACAAACAGCATAACGAACTCATTATTGTAGCCAAGATAGACACAAAGCCCACGCCTACTACAGTTGTACAAGTTTATATGCCAACTAGCTCCGCAGACGATGAAGAAATTGATGAAATGTATGACGAGATAAAAGAAATTTTTCAGTTAGTGAAGCGAGACCAAAATTTAATAGTCATGGGTGAATGGAATTCGAGTGTAGGAAAAGGGAGAGAAGGAAACATAGTAGGTGAATATGGATTGGGGCTAAGATATGAAAGAGGAAGCTGCCTGGTAGACTTTTGCGCAGAGCATAACTTAATCATAGCTAACACTTGGTTCAAGAATCATAAATGAAAGGTTGTATACCTGGAAGAATCCTGGACATACTAGAAGGTATCAGACAGATTATATAATGGTAAGACAGAGATTTAGGAACCAGGTTTTAAATTGCAAGACATTTCCAGGGGCAGATGTGGACTCTGACCACAATCTATTGGTTATGAACTGCAGATTAAAACTGAAGAAACTGCAAAAAGGTGGGAATTTAAGGAGATGGGACCTGGATAAACTGAAAGAAACAGAGGTTGTAGAGAGTTTCATGGAGAGCATAAAGGAACAATTGACAGGAATGGGGGAAAGAAATACAGTAGAAGAAGAATGGGTAGCTCTGAGGGATGAAGTAGTGAAGGCAGCAGAGGATCAAGTAGGTAAAAAGACGGAGGCTATTGGAAATCCTTGGATAACAGAAGAAATATTGAATTTAATTGATAAAAGGAGGAAATATAAAAATGCAGTGAATGAAGCAAGCAAAAAGGAATACAAACGTCTCAAAAATGAGATCGACAGGAAGTGCAAAATCGCTAAGCAGGGATGGCTAGAGGACAAATGTAAGGATGTAGAGGCTATCTCACTAGGGATAAGATAGATACTGCCTACAGGAAAATTAAAGAGACCTTTGGAGAAAAGAGAACCACTTGTATGAACATCAAAAGCTCAGATGGAAACCCAGTTATAAGCAAAGAAGGGAAAGCAGAAAGGTGCAAGGAGTATACGAGGTGTGGCTAGAAAAAAACCGGACTAGTACTGGTGAAAGAATAAAACGAATGCAATAAGGCTGAAAGTCGCGTGGCCTGTCACGTGACTCTCGCTCCGCCTACTGCTCGAGTTTCATCTGCCTCCTGCACTCAGTCTGCCCTTGGCGTCTGTTTTAAGTAGTTGACGTTTTGTCTGTGCGTCGGAAAATGTTGAGTGTACAGAAAGAACAGCGTGCTAACATCAAATTTTGTTTCAAACTAGGAAAATCTGCAAGTGAAACGTTTGTAATGTTATAACAAGTGTACGGCGATGATTGTTTATCGCGAACACAAGTGTTTGAGTGGTTAAAACGATTTAAAGATGGCCGCGAAGACACCAGTGATGACACTCGCACTGGCAGACCATTGTCAGCAAAAACTGATGCAAACATTGAAAAAATCGGTAAACTTGTTCGACACTTTCCTTGTCAACTCCTGTTAACTCAGACACTGCTCTGATTGTTAAACGGCGATCTTGTCGAACAAGTTTACCGATTTTTTCAATGTTTGCATCAGTTTTTGCTGACAATGGTCTGCCAGTGCGAGTGTCATCACTGGTGTCCTCGCGGCCATCTTTAAATCGTTTAAACCACTCAAACACTTGTGTTCGCGATAAACAATCATCGCCGTACACTTGTTGTAACATTACAAACGTTTCACTTGCAGATTTTCCTAGTTTGAAACAAAATTTGATGTTAACACGCTGTTCTTTCTGTACACTCAACATTTTCCGACGCACAGACAAAACGTCAACTACTTAAAACAGACGCCACGGGCAGAATGAGTGCAGGAGGCAGATGAAACTCGAGCAGTAGGCGGAGCGAGAGTCACGTGACAGGCCACGCGACTTTCAGCTTTATTGCATTCGTTTTATTGTTTCACCAGTACTAGTCCGGTTTTTTTCTAGCCACATCTCGTATAGGGTCTATACAAGGGCGATGTACTTGAGGACAATATTATGGAAATGGAAGAGGAGGTAGATGAAGAGGAAATGGGAGATACGATAGTGCGTGAAGAGTTTGACAGAGCACTGAAAGACCGAAGTCGAAACAAGGCCCCGGGAGTAGACAACATTCCATTAGAACTACTGACAGCCTTGGCAGAGCCAGTCCTGGCAAAACTCTACCATCTGGTGAGCAAGATGTATGAGACACGGGAAATACCCTCAGACTTCAAGAAGAATATGATAATTCCAATCCCAAAGATAGCAGGTGTTGACAGATGTGAAAATTACCGAACTATCAGTTTAATAAGTCACGGCTGCAAAATACTAACGCGAATTCTTTACTGACGAATGGAAACCCTGTTAGAAGCCGACCTCGGGCAAGGTCAGTTTGTATTCTGTAGAAATATTGAAACACGTGAGGCAATACTGACCCTACGACTTATCTTAGAAAATAGATTAAGGAAAGGCAAACCTACGTTTCTAGCATTCGTAGACTTAGAGAAAGCTTTTGACAATGTAGACTGGAATGCTCTCTTTCAAATTCTAAAGGTGGCAGGGGTAAAATACAGGGAGCGAAAGGCTATTTACAATTTGTACAGAAACCAGATGGCTGTTATAAGAGTCGAGAGGCATCAAAGGGAAGCAGAGGTTGGGAAGGGAGTGAGACAGGTTTGTAGCCTCTCCCCGATGTTATTCAATCTGTATATTGAGCAAGCAGTAAAGGAAACAAAAGAAAAATTCGGAATAGGTATTAAAATCCATGGAGAAGAAATAAAAATATTGAGGTTCGCCGGTGACACAGCAAAGGACTTGGAAGAGCAGTTGAACGGAATGTACAGTGTCTTGAAAGGAGGATATAAGAGGAACATCAAGAAAAGCAAAACGAGGATAATGGAATGTAGTCGAATTAAGTCGGGTGATGCTGAGGGAATTCGATTAGGAAATGAGACACTTAAAGTAGTGAAGGAGTTTTGCTATTTGGGGAGCAAAATAACTGATGACTGTCGAAGTAGAGAGGATATAAAATGTAGACTGGCAATGGCAAGGAAAGCGTTTCTGAAGAAGAGAAATTTGTGAACATCGAGTTTTGATTTAAGGGTCAGGAAGTCGTTTCTGAAAGTATTTGTATGGAGTGTAGCCATGTACGGAAGTGAAACATGGACGATAAATAGTTTGGACAGGAAGAGAACATAAGCTTTCGAAATGTGGTGCTACAGAAGAATGGTGAAGATTAGATGGGTAGATCACATAACTAATGAGGAGGTATTGAATAGAATTGGGGAGAAGAGGAGTTTGTGGCACAACTTGACTAGAAGAAGGTATCGGTTGGTAGGACATATTCTGAGGCATCAAGGGATCACAAATTTAGCATTGGGGGGGGGGGGGGGGGGGGGGCAGCGTGGAGGGTAAAAATCGTAGAGGGAGACCAAGAGATGAATACACTAAGCAGATTCAGAAGGATGTAGGTTGCAGTAGGTACTGGGAGATGAAGAAGCTTGCACAGGATAGAGTAGCATGGCGAGCTGCATCAGGCCAGTCTCAGGACTGGAGACCACAACAAAAACAACATCCTGGTGCTCTACGAACCACACACGTACATTGCGACCTGTGTGATACGTTGCATTGCCCTGTTGGTAGACGCCATCGTATCGAGGGAAAACAAACTGCATATAGGAGTGGTCATGTTTCTCAATGCACATTTTTTTTTATTCAATACGGTTTACAGAATGACGAAACTACCCAGCGAATGATACGAAAACATTCCCCGACCATAACGCTCAGCCGGCTGTTTGCTTTCAGACTTTTCATGCCCTACACGCCAACGGCCATCTGTCCGATGGAGCATAAAACGTGATTCATCTGAAAAGCCCTCCTGACGCCGACCAGTGGACGTCTAGTTGCGGCACTGTCGTGCAAATTCCGATCTTCGTGGCTGACGAACAGCAGTCATAGGTGCGTGAACTGGCCGCCTTCTCTGGAGGCCCAAAAGCAGGAGCATTCGCTGAACTGTCGTTGAGGAAATGCAGTTGGTAGCCCCTTCGTTCATCTGGGCGGCCTGTTCGTCCGCCCACATCTCCTCAGCCGCCGTTCACGCCCCTCATCTATAGCTCTTAGCAACTACAGTTTCTTCAGCGCTGGTTTTGGACGGTGTCCAGTTTGTGTATCAATTTGATTTCTTATGGAGCATGCCGATGAAATAATTCCATTCCAGTACTCATATCAACCGCTCGTTAGAAGAAACTTGCACACTTCGTACTAATACTTAAGAAATGAAAGAAAAGTAATACGCTGAATTTTAGACCCAAGTCATTGATATCAATTTGCAGTAGGATCCTGGAACACATGGTGTGTTCTAATGTTACGAAATACCTCGAAGGAAACGATCTGTTAACACAAATTGCTCTTTATTCACAAGAAGTGTTATCAACAGGGGATCTTGAGTTGATTCCATATTTCTAGATTTCTGGATGGCTTTTAACTCTGTTCTTCATAAGGGGCTTCTAATCAAAATGATTACCTGTGGCGTTCCGTCTCAGTTGTGCACTGGATTCGTGCTTTCCCTACTGGTGGGTCACAGTTCGTAGTCATCGAGTGAAACAGAAGTGACATCTATGGTTCCCCATGGAAGTGTTACAGACCCCCTGCTGTTCCTGATCTATGTAAACTATTTAGAAGACAACCCGAGCAGCCGGTTAGATTGTTTGCAGATGATGACGTCGTTGATCATTTAGTAGGCATCAGAAGATCAAAACCAAATGCAAAATGATTTAGACAAGATGTCTGTACGGTTTGAAAAAAGGGTTTCAAATTGCTCTAAGCACAATGGGACTTAACATCGGAGGTCATCAGTCCCCTAGACTTAGAACTACCTAAACCTAACTAACTTGGCATCACACACATACATGCCCGAGGCAGGATTCGAACCTGCGACCGTAGCAGCAGCGCGGATTCGGACTGAACCGCCTAGAACCGCTCGGCCACAGCGGCCGGCCTTTACGGTTTGAAAAGTGATAATGTACCCCAAATAGTCAAAAATGTGTTCCCGACTTAAGTACTAAGGGAAATCCAATAAATTTCGGTGACGCAAAAAATCAAGCAAATTTAAATGTTTTCAATTCAAGTAAATCGGAGCCATAACATAGAAAATGTTGTGGAGAAGGCGAAACAAAGAAGTTATTTATTGGCAGAACATTTAGACGATGCAACAGATGTTTTATACACGCTGACTACACTTCTTTCATCCGTCCTCTTCTGGTGTAGTGGCGTGCGGCATGGGATCCTTAACAGAGAGTGCTGACGGAGGACTTCCAAAAGGCTGAAAGGAGGGCAGCTCTTTATGTATTATCGTGAGATAGGGGAAAGAGTGTTTCTGATATGATACAAGAGTTTGAGGTAAAATCATTAAAACAATGACGTTATTCGTTGCGGAGAGATCATTTCAAGAAATATCAATCGTCAACTTTGTCCTTCGAATGCAAAACTATTTTGATGACTCCCACCTACATAGTGAACAATTACCTTCAAGATGAGAGAAATCAGTGGTCGCATGGAAAGATTTAGAAGTTCGCTTTCCGTGCATGCTGTACGAGAGTGAAACGGTCGAGATATGGTCTGAAAAGAGATTCTATAAATGCTCTACCAAGCACTTAAGTGAGAATTACAGATTAGTTGTGTAGATGTAGATGTACACTGTCCAGTCACATTAGTGTGACCACCTGTCAAATGCCTGAATAACCACCTTCTTGCAGCGCGGACCTCTGCGAGACCAACACGAACGGAGTCTGTGAGGTTCTGGAAGGTACCGACAGGGATCTGGGGTCACGACGACTTCAATGCCGTGGCCAGGTGCGCTAGGTTCCTTGGATGACAATCCGTGGCCCAAACAGCCTACCTAGGTGGCCCCACAGATTCTCTATTGGGTTTAAATCCCGGAAGTTTTGTGGCCAGGAGAGTACGGCAAACTCGTTGTGGTGCTTTTCGAACCACACACGTATACTGCGACCTGTGTGACGCACTGCATTGTCGTGCTGGTAGATGCCATCGTACCGAGGAAAAACAAACTGTATGTAGGGGTGGCCATGGTTCCCGATGATAGATGCATACTTGTTTTGATTCGTTATGCTTTCCAGAATGACGAGATCACCCAGTGAATGCCACAAAATCATTCCCCAGGCCATAACGCTCTGACGACTGTTGCACGGTGTTTGCTTTCAGACGTTTCACGCCATACACGCCAATGGCCATCTGTCTGGTGAAGCATAAAACGTGATCCATCTGGAAAGGCCACCCATCGACACTCTGTGGACGTCCAGTTGCGATACCGTCGTGCAAATTCCAGCCTTCGTCCCCAATGAATAGCGGTCAGCCTGGAATCGTGGACCAGGCACCTGCCGCGGAGGCCCATACGCAGCACCGTTCGTTGAGGAAACATTGTTGGTAGCCCCTTAGTTCATTTTGGAAGTCAGTTGTTGAACAGTTGCACGTCTATTCAACCGTAGACGTATCCACAGCCGTGGTTCACCCTTGTCCTCTACGGTCCATGGTGCTACACAGTTGTCCCAGCGACAGTTTTGGATAGCGCCATTTTCTATATTTTAACGGCGGCACGCGAACAGTTTGCAGACTTAGCCGTTTCAGAAATGCTACCACTCTGCTTCCAATCCCAAAGAAAGCAGGTGTTGACAGATGTGAAAATTACCGAACTATTAGTTTAATAAGTCACAGCTGCAAAATACTAACGCGAATTCTTTACTGACGAATGGAAAAACTGGTAGAAGCCGACCTCGGCGAAGATCAGTTTGGATTCCGCAGAAATGTTGGAACACGTGAGGCAATACTGACCCTACGACTTATCTTAGAAAATAGATTAAGGAAAGGCAAACCTACATTTCTAGCATTTGTAGACTTAGAGAAAGCTTTTGACAATGCTGACTGGAATACTCTCTTTCAAATTCTGAAGGTGGCAGGGGTAAAATACAGGGAGCGAAATTGTACAGAAACCAGATGGCAGTTTTGAGAGTCGAGGGGCACGAAAGGGAAGCAGTGGTTGGGAAGGGAGTGAGACAGGGTTGTAGCCTCTCCACGATGTTATTCAATCTGTATATTGAGCAAGCAGTAAAGGAAACAAAAGAAAAATTCGGAATAGGTATTTAAATCCATGGAGAAGAAATAAAAACTTTGAGGTTCGCCGATGACATTGTAATTCTGTCAGAGACAGCTAAGGACTTGGAACACCAGTTCAACGGAATGGACACTGTCTTGAAAGGAGGATATAAGATGAACATCAACAAAAGCAAAACGAGGATACTGGAATGTAGTCGAATTAAGTCGGGTGAAGCTGAGGGAATTAGATTAGGAAATGAGACACTTACAGTAGTAAAGGAGGCTTGCTATTTGGGGAGCAAAATAACTGATGATGGTCGAAGTAGAGAGGATATAAAATGTAGACTGGCAATGGCAAGGAAAGCGTTTCTGAAGAAGAGAAATTTGTTAACATCGAGTATAGATTTAAGTGTCAGGAAGTCGTTTCTGAAAGTATTTGTATGGAGTGTAGCCATGTATGGAAGTGAAACAATGACGATAAATAGTTTGGACAAGAAGAGAATAGAAGCTTTCGAAATGTGGTGCTACAGAAGAATGGTGAAGATTAGATGGGTAGATCACATAACTAACGAGGAAGTATTGAATAGAATTGGGGAGAAGAGGTGTTTGTGGCACAACTTGACTAGAAGAAGGGATCGGTTGGTAGGACTTTTTCTGAGGCATCAAGGGATCACCAATTTAGTATTGGAGGGCAGCGTGGAGGGAAAAAATGGTAGTGGGAGATCAAAAGATGAATACATTAAGCAGATTCAGAAGGATGTAGGTTGCAGTAAGTACTGGGAGACGAAGAAGCTTGAACAGGATAGAGTAGCATGGAGAGCTGCATCAAACCAGTCTCAGGACTGAAGACAACAACAACAACCACTCTAGGCCCGAAAGCCAATGGCCATGCCATTTTGGATATCAGATAAACCGCTCCGTTTCCGCGTTACTACAACGACCTCGCTGTTTTTCGCGTCTCCCCGGCACGTTTTATATACCCTCCACTGTTAGGGCTGCCGCCTGCCGTCTGTGAGTGGTTATTACACGTTGTCGTCGATCATAGACGGTGGTCTGATTAATGTGGCTGGATTGTGTTCACGTGACCTTTGGCGGCCGCCAGAAGAGGAACTGCACTGCTGTCCATTAAAGCTGGAAGCACAGGACTGATGGAAAATAACGGAAATTTACTTATTGTGCTTCTACGTTAAATTGGGGAGAGTAAAGGACTAAATTTGTAGTAGGTTTTCTCATATTAAAGGTGCTAAATTTAGTACACAAAGCTACCACCTCCGCCCATAAAATCGCCTATGCCCCACCTCAATCTCAACAACTAAGCTTGAATACACGGGTAAGTCGTTCCATGCTACAACTCCATGCCAGAATTCACCAATCACAGTGGCTGACGAACGGTAGTGTGCCAGTCCTGCGGCAACCCACTACCAAATGCTTCAATAGGGGAAACGTCTGGAGAACTCGACAGTCAATCACACCCTCTGTCGAAGTACGTCCGGACAGCATGGACAACATATGGTCTGTTGTTATCTTGTTGCATGTCAATCTCATGGAGGCGCCAAAAATAGGACACAGCCACTGGCTTCAGATGTCGTCGCATTGTCTACGAGGATATCAAAGACTAATATTCACATGGACAATGTGACGACGTCTGAAGCCGCTTCCTGGTTGTGGGATCCAATAGCAAAGAAAGAGCAATATGTCTCTCTTCTCGGGAGCTAGTCGCTAGAGGTCACCGAGATCAAGCATGGCGTTGAGCATGGTCCTCCAGAATCCGTCAATATCTCGTTTACATGAAAGTCTGAGACGCAACCAGCAGTATCGCGGAACGACAAACCAGTCTCTAGAGACCACAATGATGCCCAAGCAGTTTCGACAAACACTGGTAAACATTTATCCTTATTATATGAGGCACAGTACAATATTATCAGAAGCAAATAACATTCAAATGTGATTTAAGAGAGGAAACCCGCTGTCTTATTTCTCCTTATAACCAGAAGGTAGATGGCATTGCTCCTATTCTCTTCGCGCTTTCTACAACGAACACCCGCTGCTCTGCTGTGAGTACCATCGACTTCTCTGCACTGTTCCACTCACCCAGACACAGCCCTCATTACGCTGTGAACCGGTGTGGACCACGTGGCGAGCTTATACGTGGTGTGTGCGTCACGGAGTGTGGTTACATGCACACATTCTCGTCTAATCCTATCCAATCGTCCGGCCCACTTTTATTTGCCCCACCCTGTGGAAGAAATTACAATAAATATCATATACAGGGTGCTACAAAAAGGTACGGCCAAACTTTCAAGAAACATTCCTCACACACAAAGAAATAAAATATGTTATGTGGACATGTGTCCGGAAACGCTTACTTTTCATGTTAGAGCTCATTTTATTACTTCTCTTCAAATCACATTAATCATGGAATGGAAACACACAGCAACAGAATGTACCAGCATGACTTCAAACACTTTGTTACAGGAAATGTTCAAAATGTCCTCCGTTAGCGAGGATACATGCATCCACCCTCCGTCGCATGGAATCCCTGATGCGCTGATGCAGCCCTGGAGAATGGCGTATGATTGGGTGTTGTGTGATGTCCTTAGGTTAGTTAGGTTTAAGTAGTTCTAAGTTCTAGGGGACTGCTGACCATAGCTGTTAAGTCCCATCTTGCTCAGAGCCATTTGAAACATTTTTTTTGAGAATGGCGTATTGTATCACAGCCGTCTACAATACGAGCACGAAGAGTCTCTACATTTGGTACCGGGGTTGCGTAGACAAGAACTTTCAAGTGCCCCCATAAATGAAAGTCAAGAGGGTTGAGGTCAGGAGAGCGTGGAGGCCATGGAATTGGTCCGCCTCTACCAATCCATCGGTCACCGAATCTGTTGTTGAGAAGCGTACGAACACTTCGACTGAAATGCGCAGGAGCTCCATCGTGCATGAACCACATGTTGTGTCGTACTTGTAAAGGCACATGTTCTAGCCGCACAGGTAGAGTATCCCGTATGAAATCATGATAACGTGCTCCATTGAGCGTAGGTGGAAGAACATGGGACCCAATCAAGACATCACCAACAATGCCTGCCCAAACGTTCACAGAAAATCTGTGTTGATGACGTGATTGCACAATTGCGTGCGGATTCTCGTCAGGCCACACATGTTGATTGTGAAAATTTACAATTTGATCACGTTGGAATGAAGCCTCATCCGTAAAGAGAACATTTTCACTGAAATGAGGATTGACACATTGTTGGATGAACCATTCGCAGAAGTGTACCCGTGGAGGCCAATCAGCTGCTGATAGTGCCTGCACAAGCTGTACATGGTACGGAAACAACTGGTTCTCCCGTAGCACTCCCATACAGTGACGTGGTCAACGTTACCTTGTACAACAGCAACTTCTCTGACGCTGATATTAGTGTCATTGTCAACTGCACAAAGAATTGCCTCGTCCATTGCAGGTGTCCTCGTCGTTCTAGGTCTTCCCCAGTGGCGAGTCATAGGCTGGAATTTTCCGTGCTCCCTAAGACGCCGATCAATTGCTTCGAACGTCTTCCTGTCGGGACACCTTCGTTCTGGAAATCTGTCTCGATACAAACGTACCGCGCCACGGCTATTGCCCCGTGCTAATCCATACATCAAATGGGCATCTGCCAACTCCGCATTTGTAAACATTGCACTGACTGCAAAACCACGTTCGTGATGAACACTAACCTGTTGATGCTACATACTGATCTGCTTGATGCTAGTACTGTAGAGCAATGAGTCGCATGTCAACACAAGCACCGAAGTCAACATTACCTTCCTTCAATTGGGCCAACTGGCGGTGAATCGAGGAAGTACAGTACATACTGACGAAACTAAAATGAGCTCTAACATGGAAATTAAGCGTTTCCAGACACATGTCCACATTAACATCTTTTCTTTATTTGAGTGTGAGGAATGTTTCCTGAAAGTTTGGCCGTACCTTTTTGTAACACCCTGTATACATCACATACTAATTGGTTAGAGAATTGTACACGCACTCGTCATACTTTTCGTGCCACATAACAGTGTTATTTTTTGAGTTCTGAGTCATTTGCACAACATATCATTATGTAAGGAAACGTGTTGATTCTTTACAGGCATTTCATGTCTTCGCAGTTACATTAATAGCATTTGCGTATCATTGTAAAGTGTTCGGTAGACGGAATTTCCTGTTGTATCACATATTAAGGGCTCTGCCCGTTCAGTTCAAGAATGAAATGTGTCAAGAATTGTTGCTGTATGCCTCAGTGCGTGATGTTTCATTTAATTTTATGGTGGCAGTAGATAAGAATTTGATAACATTCGCAGACTTCGCCATGACAAATGATACCAAATTCTTTTCAAATAGACTTCTAGAAATATTAGGCTACTTCCTCGAATACTTACAGCTCAAATTTTTCAGCAGTTCTGTGATATTCTTCTGCAGGTTAAATTGTCCTGTGAAAGTGGATGTTACTGTCCGGTGCTGATATTTGATATCCACGTTAGTCCAGTTAACTCGTATCTCTCTGTCTATCTACCTATTTATTTCTCTCTCTCTCTGTCACACACACACACGCACACACACGTATACGTACGCACGCAAATTATAAATCTACTAGTTTACATAAATAAAGAAACACTTCCAATGAAGCTCATCCACCCAAGAGGGAAAACGTTGTTTGGGCAATGTTTCACCGTAAGGCTGGCTGAATGAAAAATGAAGGCAGGTTTGATTTCAATGTCTTCTTGATGTCCAAATCTCTAGGAGCAGGATGGAGTAATAACCACCGCTTAGGAAACACCACAGTATTCGTCCAAGGAATTTCAGGACATCAGAATAGACGAACGGAGATTACAATTTCGCTCCTCCCTAATAAAACAGCCCGCTTACTAATTCATTAAAACATATATAACAACGTCAGGGGAAAATGTTCATGGATGTCTGTAATTTGCCCTCGTGTTGCGCAACAAGAGACTTGTCTAATGCGCTCTGTTTCCACGCATGCAACAGTTGTGGTAACAGTAAAAAACAGTTTCCTTTTGTTAAGTCTTTTTCACTGTATAAATGCACTAACATTTCATCATACAAATCCCGCACATTATACAAGTACCTTCCGTAAATCAATTCTCCTACACAACAGCTAGTTTTAATAACAGTTTCACGAAAATACGTTATGTGTCGTGTTTTGTGATAGCAGGAAAATCTGTGGTGCAGAAGCACAAGAAGAAGCAAGCTGAAATGACGATCTGCGGTCGGTGAAAGCTGCAGCGATAGATTTTCAGCTGAAGAATCGTCCCAGAACCAGAGATAAAGCCCTCCCTCAAGTAAGGAACAATGATGTACGCAGTCCTCGTAACACACAACGGCACGGGCGAAGGACTGGGAACAAGTGGAGCACCCTATCAATCTTCACTACAGACACCGTCACTCACAGTCTCGTTAATCCATTTAAGCGCGTCACTAATTACATAATGTGGCACTTAGCTACTTGTAGCACCTGTGTCCAACGTCTAGCTGTTGGCGGGGCTTTACTACCGTAACGTGTCACTGAGGTCTCATTGCTCTTTTGGTATATTTGCACTATCATATGCAGCAACATTAATTCTACCAGAAAGGCACTCATAGATTTTCTTTTGTTTCAGGGTATGCTCCAATTGTTTGATTTATTTCTCAGTAGCATTCAAAACACGCAGCACAAAAATTTTGACCTTCTAGTAAAGAGACTTCCAGTCAGCAACTATTTCGGCTCATACACTCCTGGAAATGGAAAAAAGAACACATTGACACCGGTGTGTCAGACCCACCATACTTGCACCGGACACTGCGAGAGGGCTGTACAAGCAATGATCACACGCACGGCACAGCGGACACACCAGGAACCGCAGTGTTGGCCGTCGAATGGCGCTAGCTGCGCAGCATTTGTGCACCGCCGCCGTCAGTGTCAGCCAGTTTGCCGTGGCATACGGAGCTCCATCGCAGTCTTTAACACTGGTAGCATGCCGCGACAGCGTGGACGTGAACCGTATGTGCAGTTGACGGACTTTGAGCGAGGGCGTATAGTGGGCATGCGGGAGGCCGGGTGGACGTACCGCCGAATTGCTCAACACGTGGGGCGTGAGGTCTCCACAGTACATCGATGTTGTCGCCAGTGGTCGGCGGAAGGTGCACGTGCCCGTCGACCTGGGACCGGACCGCAGCGACGCACGGATGCACGCCAAGACCGTAGGATCCTACGCAGTGCCGTGGGGGACCGCACCGCCACTTCCCAGCAAATTAGGGACACTGTTGCTCCTGGGGTATCGGCGAGGACCATTCGCAACCGTCTCCATGAAGCTGGGCTACGGTCCCGCACACCGTTAGGCCGTCTTCCGCTCACGCCCCAACATCGTGCAGCCCGCCTCCAGTGGTGTCGCGACAGGCGTGAATGGAGGGACGAATGGAGACGTGTCGTCTTCAGCGATGAGAGTCGCTTCTGCCTTGGTGCCAATGATGGTCGTATGCGTGTTTGGCGCCGTGCAGGTGAGCGCCACAATCAGGACTGCATACGACCGAGGCACACAGGGCCAACACCCGGCATCATGGTGTGGGGAGCGATCTCCTACACTGGCCGTACACCACTGGTGATCGTCGAGGGGACACTGAATAGTGCACGGTACATCCAAACCGTCATCGAACCCATCGTTCTACCATTCCTAGACCGGCAAGGGAACTTGCTGTTCCAACAGGACAATGCACGTCCGCATGTATCCCGTGCCACCCAACGTGCTCTAGAAGGTGTAAGTCAACTACCCTGGGCAGCAAGATCTCCGGATCTGTCCCCCATTGAGCATGTTTGGGACTGGATGAAGCGTCGTCTCACGCGGTCTGCACGTCCAGCACGAACGCTGGTCCAACTGAGGCGCCAGGTGGAAATGGCATGGCAAGCCGTTCCACAGGACTACATCCAGCATCTCTACGATCGTCTCCATGGGAGAATAGCAGCCTGCATTGCTGCGAAAGGTGGATATACACTGTACTAGTGCCGACATTGTGCATGCTCTGTTGCCTGTGTCTATGTGCCTGTGGTTCTGTCAGTGTGATCATGTGATGTATCGGACCCCAGGAATGTGTCAATAAAGTTTCCCCTTCCTGGGACAATGAATTCACGGTGTTCTTATTTCAATTTCCAGGAGTGTAGTTTCTCATTGCTGCGAATCTGTTTTGAAATTTCTCGTGCTACTTTGCCAGTCTAATATTTGTTCATTATTTCTGAAAATTTGCCGCGTCGTCATAGAAACAGCTTGTTTGTAAGCACGTTGTTCGTAATACAGCAGAAATTAGTCATCCTCATGACTAGGAAAACCTGGATGACCTCTTACAGCTACTGCGTTATGATTACTTTTCGTTAGTCTTTCATTTTTTTCGGCCACCGTACGAAGCAATGTGACGAAGGGGATTTAAATTTATTAATGACATGTTGTATGAAATGCATACTATTGTACGAGGGGCGATCAATAAGCAGTGCAACGGATTTTTTTCCTCTGCCAATTTCAGTTCAAAAAATGCGGAATTTGTTGTTGGACATCCTTGAATATTTCCGCTTCAGCCCCTACAGTTTCGACAGCTGGTGGCGCTATACGTTGCCTTCAAAATGAAGTTTCCAGCGAATGTCTACGGGGACGTGTCAGTGAATAAAATCCCAGTGAGCCGTTTACGTGGTGTCTATCGTTATCGTAACAGGGTCGAACAAACCTGTCCAATTTCCCTCGTGTCGGCTGGCGGCACACAGTAGTGACGCCTGTAATGTTGGAACGTGTGGACACTCTCATTTGAGGTGATCGACGGATCACAAACATACACCTCGCCGCTCAACTGGACGTCTCTGTATGTAGTGTTGACAATCTCGTCCACCATTTCGGATACTCAAAGGTGTGTTCCCGCTGGGTTCGTTGCCTGCTAGAAGAAGCCCATAAAGAACAACGAAGGACCATCTGTGCGGAACTGCTTACGTGTTACGTAGCCCATCGTGACAATTTTCCTCTAACACTGTCACTTGGGTTCATCACTTCGAACCGGAAACAGAACGACAATCCATGGAGTGGCGCAAGATCAGCTCTCCTCCGAAGAAAAAGTTCAAGGCCGCATCCGCAGCCGGTAAAGTCATGGCGACGGTGTTCTGGGATTCTGAAGAGGTTAGCCTGTTTTATGTCCTCCCTCATGGTGCAAGGATCATCTTGGAAGTGTATTGTGCTACCCGCAGGAAATTAAGAAACGACTTCAACGTATTTGTCGCCACGAAAATGCAAACGAACTTCTCCTTCTTCATCTACATCTACATCTACGTGATTGCTCTGCTAATCACAATAAAGTGCCTGGCAGAGGGTTCAATGAACCACCTTCAAGCTGTCTCTCTACCGTTCCACTCTCAAACGGCACGCGGGAAAAACGAGCACTTAAATTTTTCCGTGCAAGTCCTGATTTCTCTCATTTTATCGTGATGATCATTTCTCCCTATCTAGGTGGTGCCAACAGAATGTTTTCGCAATCGAAGGAGAAAACTGGTGAATGAAATTTCATGAAATGATCCCGTCGCAACGACAAACGCCTTTGTTTTAGTGATTGACACTCCAACTCAGGTATCATGTGTGTGACACTATTTCCCCTATTTCGCAATAATACAAAACGAGATGCCCTTCTTTGTACTTTTTCGATGTCATCCGCCAGTCCTACTTGATTCGGATCCCACACCGCATAGCAATACTCCAGAATGGGGCGGACAAGCGTAATGTAAGCAGTCTCTTTGGTAGACCTGTTGCACCTTCTAAGTGTTCTGCCAATGAATCGCAGTCTTTGGTTTGCTCTACACACAATATTACCTGTGTGATCGTTCCAATTTAGGTTATTTGTAATCGTAATCCCTAAGTATTTAGTTGAATTTACATCCCTCAGATTTGTGTGACTTATCGCGTAATCGAAATTTAACTGATTTCTTTTAGTACTCATGTGAATAACTTCACACTTTTCCTTATTCAGTGTCAATTCCCACTTTTCGCACCATACAGATATCTTATCTAAATCATTTTGCAAGTCGTTTTGATCATTTCATGACTTTACAAGACGGTAAATGACAGCATCATCTGCAAACAATCCAAGACGGCTACTCAGATTGTCTCCTATGTCGTTAATATAGATCAGGAACAACAGAGGGCGTATAACACTTCCTTGGGGAACGCCGGATATTACTTCTGTTTTACTCTATGCAAGGCCTCGCACAAGCCTGTGCACCGAGAGGATATCACAAAACTTCATTCCAGCTGTTTGGCCCAATGGAGGATGCAATCCGCAGTAAGCAGTTCGTGGGTGCTGGGGAGGTCACTGATGGAACAAGACGTTAACTCCGACGCCGACCAGCACCTTGGTAACACGCGGGCACACAGGCTCTCCCAGTAAGGCGGCGCTGAACGGAGATTATGAAGAAAAACAGGTTGTGGCCAAAAGTGTGGGTAATAACATGGTGCATTGTAATCCGAAATAAAAACCACTGCTTTTAGAAAGAAAAAAGTGTTGCATTATTGAACGCCTCTCGTAATAATACTGCACCGCAGATGCTGTTTTTAAATATTTTATTCGCTGCTACCGATTTCGAGCGTCGGCTCATTCTCAACCGGTACATTATACAGTCTCGAATGTCTTCTTTTTAAATGAAACGTGTGGAAAGCATTATCATTTAGTACAGTTGTACGCATTCCATACAACTTGTCGAGACTGCAGAACAGCTTTCATACGACAGTTTATTTAACTGTGAACATTGCGCAAAAAACTGCACTGAACGAACGCATTAACAAAAATTTCAGTATCTTTTACTGGGGTGGCAATGTCCAAATTGCTGAGTTCATCGGCGCCTGGCGAACATGTCGCTCGCCAGCAAGTTTCACACTTGCTCGTAGTGAGAGACAGTACATCAACGAAGGAGCGATAAGAAGAAAGAAACGACTTTTACTCCCGCTTACAGTAGCGGAAAGTTAAGTTGTTTCATTTACAGAGATCTATACTAGAAAAATGACCCCTATTTATAAAGGTCTATTATCTTTCCACTTATCGGGATTTTAAGTGTTGAAAATGACATGACGAAGCGATCGTGCTCACCTGTAGAGTTTTTAAATTTTTATATTACCGACATACTGATCAAGGGGCGATCTGTAGACTGCAATATTTGAAGAAATATTTCAGAACTAAGATCAAATTTAAATATTAATTTTGAACTGATGACCGGTATCAATACTGCTTCGTTGTCATCTTCGGGTCTCATATTTTCAAAATTATGCCATATATTTTGACTATGTTCAAAATTTCAATGGCAAATGTGAGCTCTACCAGCAGCCAGATCATATGCTGATTGGTTGCGACCTACCTGATGGTAGTGCTTGCATTTACAATGAATTTAAATGTAACATTGTCCAAATATACGGCATAATTTTGAAAAATATGAGATCCGAAGTTAACAGGAAAGTACTGGTGAAACCAGTCATCAATTCAAAATAATTATTATTCAGCATTATTACTATCTAGAGACCACTTATGTGGATTTAAGACTAATTAAGAATACGAACATGTAGAGGAATTTTTTGAATGTTCCTTTTGGCGATGTTCGCAGATGTTCTTCAGTGATCTAGAATGTTCTCAGGATTGAAAATAAAGACCAGACGAAGTGATTCTTTCCCAGCTACTTATATCTAGGGTGTAAACGATAACTGTTTACAAAGTACCACAGTGGTGCAGTGGCAGTCGAGACGAACAGTTTCATATAGGACAATTGCGGTCTGTCAAATCGGGAAATGACCTCGAACTGGTCTACAAAAGACGCCTAACCCGCAGCACATGCGCGCCGTGCGAAATTTTCAATACCCTCTTGCTCTCTTACGCTTCTGCCTTAGTCGACTACTTTGTTAACAACATGAATATAAACTGTCCCGTAAGGGTAATGAAAGAAAATGAATTCCTTGAACGCTATGCAAAACTAATTACATTTACAAGTCGATCTAAACTTAACCCTTACAAGCATCTACAGCTACATGATTACTCAGAAATACACAGTTAATTGCCTGGCAGAGGGTTCATCGAACCATCTTGAAGCTGTTTCTCTACCGTTCTAGTCTCCAACAGATCGCGGGCAAAACTAATACTTAAATCTTTCTTTGCGAGCTCTGGTTTCTCTTATTTTATTACGATGGTCATTTCGCCCTATGTAGATGGGTGACATCAAAATATTTTCACATTCCGAAGAGAAAATTGATAATTGAAATTTCATGAGAAGATCCTGCAGCAACGAACAATGTATTTGTTGTAATCTGTAAATGACTGCCACCCCAATTCATGCATCATATCCGTGACGCTCTCTCCCCTATTTCGCGATAGTATAAAAGGAGCTGCCCTTCTTGGAAACTTTTTCGATGTCCTGCGTCTGTCCTATATGACGCGGATCCCGCGTCTTCGAACACAGTAAATGTTCCAAAATCCTACTTAAAATCGACATTAGTGATATGGGTCTAAAATTCAGCGAACTACTGCTACTTCCTTTCTTGGATGTAAGTGTGACTTGCGAAGCTTTCCCGTCATTGGGCACGAATCTTTCAACGAGATATCTGTTGTATATAACTACCAGATATGGAACTACTGTATCAGCATATTCTGAGTGGAACCTGACTGTTATAATGACAGGACCGGAGGCCTTGCCTTTAGTAAGCGACTGAAGCTGCTTCGCTACACTGAGGTTATCTAGGTTACTCGTGTTTTCAGTTGTTCTTGGTTCGAAATCTGCAATATTTACTTCGTCTTATCTGGTGGTGCAAATTCGGAAAACCGTATTTTGTAACTCTGCTTTAGTGACACTGTCATCAGTAACATCATCGTTATTGCGCAGTGAAGATGTTGATTGTGTCTTTCCTGTTTCGTTGTGGAAAGTATTAAAAGCATCTCGCATTTAAGTTCGTGCTACATTTCGAGCTTTTGTAAACAGTAGTTTTTTAGTAACAAGCCAACACAGGGAAAAGGAACCGGTTGTTAATTTTATGCTATTAAAACTCACAATATTTTGAGTAAAATGTACACAAACGTCAACTTCACATTTTGTAAGTACAAGAACAAGGGGTTTTTAATAATCAAGGAAGATTTTAGCCAAAGTCTAGCGAGGCGGGTACGCGCTGTCGCATAGGCAGCCTTTGTGGACCAAATTGAGGTTTTTCCGTAGCTTGATAGACCATAGTTGTCCCGTATCAGTTTGTTCGCCTCGACTTCACCTACACGCGCGTAACAAGTAAGGAAGTGTATTAGGGAGTACCGAATCAGTCATGCGAGTCTCGTGGATATCTGTTATTCACAAGGGAAACTCCCCATCACGCCCCCCCCCCTTCCCCTCAGATTAAGTGGTAAGATGGCTCAGTGGACAGCCCGTCAAAAACTAAACGCAGATCAAACATGAAAGCGGGAAGAAGTTGTACAGAGTTATGAAAAAAAAATCAAAATAGAAACAGTGAACGGTCCAAGGTTAACAAGTGTAACATCGAGTGAAGGGAAAGCGACATGGTGTCGTGGATAAGCGGTGATGGT
Source organism: Schistocerca nitens (assembly GCF_023898315.1). NCBI lineage: Eukaryota > Metazoa > Arthropoda > Insecta > Orthoptera > Acrididae > Schistocerca > Schistocerca nitens. Next base: position 514,809,140 of record NC_064621.1, read on the forward strand.
ATTGCATTGCAAAGCGGACGAGCTGGGTTCAAAATTCCTTCGTGCAATTTATTGCTTTCCCCCACTATTATAAGGTGTCTGTCCGGTCATTGAAATGTTTGTTCTCTTCTTGTAGTCTTGGCAGTTGTCATACTTTGCATTGGTTATAGAATATGAGTCATATGGTGAGCATACATTACCGTCGCAAGTAAATGTGATGAATAGTGAGAGCAGGCGAGACACCACATAGACGTCTCACAGAAATGAAAACAACAAATAAACGGTTGTGATGTTGCAACAGAGAAATTCCAGAGTCAAAACTTCCAAAGCGGAACGCAACTTCAAAAACGTTAAAAAGATACGTTCTAACAGACCACAGAGAAACTGTGTGGTCGTGAAACCGTTGCGTTCATTTTTTGCAGCTTATGCAACATCTACGCCTACATCTATATGGATACTCTGCAAATCACATTTAAGTGCCTGGCAGAGGGTTCATCGAACCACCTTCACAATTATCTATTATACCAATCTCGTATAGCGCGCGGAAAGAAAGAACACCTATATCTTTCCGTACGAGCTCTGATTTTCCTTATTTTTATCTTGGTGATCGTTCCTCCCTATGTAGGTCGGTGTCAACAAAATATTTTCGCATTCTGAGGAGAAAGTTGGTGATTGGAATTACGTGAGAAGATTCCGTCGCAACGAAAAACGCCTCTCTTTTAATGAAGCCCAGCCCAAATCCTGTATCATTTCTGTGACACTCTCTCCCACATTTCGCAATAATACAAAACGTGCTGCCTTTCTTTGAACTTTTTCGATGTTCTCCGTCAGTCCTATCTGGTAAGGATCCCATACCGCGCAGCAGTATTCGAAAAGAGGGCGGACAAGTGTAGTGTAGGCAGTCTCCTTAGTAGGTCTGTTACATTTTCTAAGTGTCCTGCCAAAAAAACGCAGTCTTTGGTTAGCCTTCCCCTCAACATTTTCTGTGTGTTCCTTCCAATTTAAGTTGTTCGTTATTGTAATACGGACAAACTATTACGTTTTCATCATTTCCTTGGGAGATGATCACATTCACACTGACCAGACGTACAAATTAGGTGCGTCGATAAGACATGTCTGACATATGTCACACGTAGTGTCACTAATGCCGTGTGTGACACACCAGACGTATTTTCCGGTGGAGGATTCGGTTGACTTGTCGCCTCGTCACCAAAGGTTTGCGGTTCCCATTCGAATGTCACTTTCTTTCGGCTACTGATACAGTAGTTGTGCAGAATCAACTTTCATTACAAGTCCCTAGCTTACATCTCGCTGTTGCAAACGGATGTTACACCACGACACAGACACAAATTTGAATACAGCGAGAAGCGAAAAAAGAAACAAAACATAATTTGCAAGAGGGAGCATTGAACACGGCTCGCCCACCGAGACGACTTTTCCACGACGCCGTGGCTTTTCCACGCTGCTGTTTGTTGAACTTCTTGTTCTTGCACCGTTCACTGATTCTATTTTGCTTTTTTTCTCACAGTTCAGTACAACTTCAGTACACCTTCTAGAAGAGCGTAGCGTTCCAAAGGATTGGAAAAGGGCATAGGTCATCCCCGTTTTCAAGAAGGGACGCCGAACAGATGTGCAGAACTATAGACCTATATCTCTAGCATCGATCAGTTGTAGAATTTTGGAACACGTATTATGTTCGAGTATAATGACTTTTCTGGAAACTAGAAATCTACTCTGTAGGAATCAGCATGGGTTTCGAAAAAGACGATCCTGTGAAACCCATCTCGCGCTGTTCGTCCACGAGACTCAGAGGGCCATAGACACGGGTTCCCAGGTAGATGCCGTGTTTCTTGACTTCCACAAGGCGTTCGATACAGTTCCCCACGGTCGTTTAATGAACAAAGTAAGAGCATATGGACTATCGGACCAATTTTGTGATTGGATTGAAGAGTTCTAAGATAACAGAACGCAGCATGTCATTCTCAATGGAGAGAAGTGTTCCGAAGTAAGAGTGATTTCAGGTGTGACGCAGGTCTTCCGAAGTAAGAGCGATTTCAGGTGTGACGCAGGGGAGTTTCGTAGGACCGTTGCTATTGACAATAAATGTAAATGAGCTTGTGGATAACATCGGAAGTTCACTGAGGCTTTTTGCGGATGATGCTGTGGTATATCGAGAGGTTGTAGCAATGGAAAATCGTACTGAAATGCAGGAGCATCTGCAGCGAATTGACGCACGGTGCAGGGAATGGCAATTGAATCTCAATGTAGACAAGCGTAATGTGCTGCGAATAAATAGAAAGAAAGATCCTTTATCATTTAGCTACAATATAGCAGGTCAGCAACTGGAAGCAGTTAATTCCATAAATTATCTGGAAGTAGGCTTTAGGAGTGATTTAAAATGGAATGATCATATAAAGTTGATCGTCGGTAAAGCAGATGCCAGACTGAGATTCATTGGAAGAATCCTAAGGAAATGCAATCCGAAAACAAAGGAAGTAGGTTACAGTACACTTGTTCGCCCACTGCTTGAATATTGCTCACCAGTGTGGGATTCGTACCAGATAGGGTTGATAGAAGGGATAGAGAAGATCCAACGGAGAGCAGCGCGCTTCGTTACAGGATCATTTAGTAATTGCGAAAGCGTTACGGAGATGATAGATAAACTCCAGTGGAAGACTCTACAAGAGAGACGCTCAGTAGCTCAGTACAGGCTTTTGTTGAAGTTTCGAGAACATACCTTCACCGAGGAGTCAAGCAGTGTATTGCTCCCTCCTACGTATATCTCGCGAAGAGACCATGAGGATAAAATCAGAGATTAGAGCCCACACAGAGGCATACCGACAATCTTTCTTTTCACGAACAATACGAGACTGGGATAGAAGGGAGAACCGATAGAGGTACTGAAAGTACCCTCCGCCACACACCGTCAGGTGGCATGCGGAGTATGGATGTAGATGTAGATGTAGAGACCTTCTTTCTGTTTTCGTGCTTGATCTGTGTTCAGTTTTTGACGGGCTGTCCACTGCGCCCTATTCCCACTAAATCCTTTGTCAGCAACGAATTACGCACGGTTTTCCAAGTCCCTCACATGCGCATCCTGTGACGTGTAGCTGTACGGCGTCGCGCGACCACAGTGAAGGGGACGCGGCAGTCCGTGGCGGCCCTGTGCCACATGCGCCTGTCCCCCGCTTCGAGGCCTCGTGTCATGTTGTCGATGGGCACTGTGCTCAGCTGACCGAGCACCAGACTAAACTGCTTCGCCACGTCACTCGCAGCATTAGGCGATGTATGCTCTGTGAGTTGACCTTCCACTAGTTCCCGCTTTCCTTGTGTCTTACACTGAAGCGCCAAAGAAACGGGTATGGACATGCGTATTGCAATACAGAGACATGTAAACATGCAGAATACGGCGCTGCGGTCGGCAACGCCTACATAAGTCAAGTGTCTGGCGCACGAACGAAAAAATGGCTGACATCTAAATAAGTGTCCAAGGAATAGAATAGCAACTGAAATCACTCAACAGAGGAAACTCCACTGGACCTGATGGGATACCAGTTCGATTCTACACAGAGTACGTGAAAGAACTTGCCCCCCACCCCACCCCCCCTTCTAACGGCCGTGTACCGCAAGTCAGAGGAACGGAAGGTTCCAAATGATTGGAAAAGAGCACAGGTAGTTCCAGTTTTCAAGAAGGGTCGTCGAGCAGATGCGCAAAACTATAGGTCTATATCTCTGACATCGATCTGTTGTAGAGTTTTAGAACATGTTTTTTGCTCGCGTATCATGTCATTTCTGGAAACCCAGAATCTACTCCGTAGGAATGAACATATATTCCGAAAACAGTGATCGTGTGAGACCCAACTCGCTTTATTTGTTCATGAGACCCAGAAAATATTAGATACAGGCTCCCAGGTAGATGCCTTTTTCCTTGACTTCCGGAAGGCGTTCGATGCGGTTCCGCACGGTCGCCAGATAAACAAAGTAAGAGCCTATGGAATATCAGACCAGCTGTGTGGCTGGATTGAAGAGTTTTTAGCAAACAGAACACAGCATGTTTCTCTCAATGGAGAGACGTCTACAGACGTTAAAGTAACCTCTGGCGTGCCACAGGGGAGTGTTATGGGACCATTGCTCTTCACAATATGCATAAACCACCTTGTAGATAGTGTCGGAAGTTCCATGCGGCTTTCGCCGATGATGCTGTAGTATACAGAGAAATTGCAGCATTAGAAATTTGCAGCGAAATGCAGGAAGATCTGCAGCGGATAGGTACTTGGTGCAGGGGGTAGCAACTGACCCTTAACATAGACAAATGTAATGTATTGCGAATACACAGAAAGAAGGATCCATTATTGTATGGTTATATGATAGCGGAACAAACACTGGTAGCAATGGTTCAAATGGCTCTGAGCACTATGGGACTCAACATCTTAGGTCATAAGTCCCCTAGAACTTAGAACTACTTAAACCTAACTAACCTAAGGACATCACACACGTCCATGCCCGAGGCAGGATTCGAACCTGCGACCGTAGCAGTCCCACGGTTCCGGACTGCAGCGCCAGAACCGCTAGACCACCGCGGCCGGCCACTGGTAGCAGTTACTTCTGTAAAATATCTGGGAGTATGCGTACGGAACGATTTGAAGTGGAATGATCATACAAAATTAATTGTTGGTAAGGCGGGTGCCAGGTTGAGATTCATTGGGAGAGTCCTTAGAAAATGTAGTCCATCAACAAAGGAGGTGGCTTACAAAACACTCGTTCGACGTATACTGAGTATTGCTCATCAGTGTGGGATCCGTACCGGGTCGGGTTGACAGAGAAGATCAAAAGTATAGCGGTGCGTTTCGTCACAGGGTTATTTGGTAAGCGTGATAGCGTTACGGAGATGTTCAGCAAACTCAAGTGGCAGACTCTGCATCGGAGTGTAGCTTGCTGTCCAGGTTTAGAGAGGGTGCGTTTCTGGATGATGTATCGAATATATTGCTTCCCCCTACTTATACCTCCCGAAGAGATCACGAATGTAAAATTAGAGAGATTCGAGCGCGCACGGAGGCTTTCCGGCAGTCGTTCTTCCCGCGAACCATACGCGACTGGAACAGGAAAGGGAGGTAATGACAGTGGCACGTAAAGTGCCCTCCGCCACACACCGTTGGGTGGCTTGCGTAGAATGTAGTTGTTAGATCGGTTACTGCTGCTACAATGGCAGCTTATCAAGATTCAAGTGAGTTTGAACGTGGTGTTATGGTCGCCGCACGAGTGGTGGGACACAGTATCTCCGAGGTAGCGATCAAGTGGGTGTTCTCCCGTATGACCATTTCACGTGTGTACCGCGAGTATCAGGAATCCGGTAAAATACCAACTCTCCGACATTGCCACGATCGGGAAAAGAACGGGATCAACGACGACTGAAGAGAATCGTTCAACGTGACAGAACTCTTCCGCAAATTGTTGCAGATTTCAGTGTTGGTCCATCGACAAGTGTCAACGTGCGAATCAGTCAACGAAACATCATCGATATGGGCTTTCAGATCCGAAGGCCCACTCGTGTACCCTTGATGACTGCAAGACACAAAGCTCTACGCCTCGCCTGGGCCCGTCAAGACCGACATTGGAATTTTGATGACTGGAAACATGTTGCCTGGTCGGACGAGTCTCGTTTCAGATTGTATAGAGCTGATGGACGTGTACGGGTATGGAGACAACCTCATGAATCCATCGACCCTGCATGTCAGTAGGAGACTGTTCAAACTGGTGGAGGCTCTGTAATGGTGTGGGGTGTGTGCAGTTGGAGTGATATGGGACCCCTGATAGGTCTAGATAAGATTCTGGTGGCACGTACGTAAGCATCCTGACTGACCACCTGCAGCCATTCATGTCCATTGTGCATTCCGACGGACTTGGGCAATTCCAGCAGGACAATACGACACCACACACGTCCATAATTGCAAGAGTGGCTCCAGGAAAATTCTTCTGAGTTCAAACACTTCCGCTGGCCACCAAACTCCGCAGACACGAACGTTATGGAACATATTTGGGATGCCTTCCAAAGTGCTGTTCGGAAGAGGTGTCCACCACTCGTACTCTTACCGATTTATGGACAGCCCTGCAGGAACCATGGTGTCAGTTCCCTCCAGCACTACTTCAGACATTAATCGAGTCCATGCCACGTCGTGTTGCGACACTTCTGCGTGCTCGCGGGGGCCCTACACGATATGAGGTAGGTTTTTCCACTGCTTTGGCTCTTCAGTGAATGAGTTTCTGTTTACACTCGTGTGCCAAGAGCTCTTCGTTTGCTGAAGCATAATTTGTGGCGTGTCCTACGTGCTCCATCGGTGTTTCGTTGTCAAATAACAGGCGTGTAAGTGTAGTGTACGAGATTACACCCTTTTCCAGTTTTCACAGCCAGCAGAAATCTTAAATAAAGGCTGTTCTAATTTATTAAATTATTGTTTACCTGCATATGGCGTTAAAAAGTACATAGCGTTATAAATGAGATATGCTCTGGAACAGTAAAAATTAAAAATATACCAGCGTCAAAAATAACAAGCCACAAAGTTACGTGAGCTGGCCTGAAGAGCTGCTAACTAATCCCTTTTAATGGGTAACTCCTGTAAAGGGTGTGAGGTTGGAATGAAATATTTGTGGGACTGTGGAGGGATTCCTACTCCGTGGATCTTGCCATGATGAAATACGATTGCACATAACGTGGCGGGTCCGCAGTTCGTGGTCGTGCGGTAGCGTTCTCGCTTCCCACGCCCGGGTTCCCGGGTTCGATTCCCGGCGGGGTCAGGGATTTTCTCTGCCTCGTGATGACTGGGTGTTGTGTGCTGTCCTTAGGTTAGTTAGGTTTAAGTAGTTCTAAGTTCTAGGGGACTGATGACCATAGATGTTAAGTCCCATAGTGCTCAGAGCCATTTGAACCATAACGTGGCGGGGGTGTTGATTCAGGTATGACTATTGGTGGAGCTACGTCAGTTGATCTAGAGTCGATGAAAAATGATTTAGTCACTTAATTTCTAGAATCTGATAACATAATAGAAAACCTCGGCTACGGAGGCGGGCAGAAATGTATAGCGCACTTTCGGTCTACCAAATACGTTTTTAGGTCAATAAGCGCCTTGAAGCGATTAAAAAGCAAATAATTATTGTAATTTCATCCTTGTGATCGTACATTTCCTTCAAATTAATCTTGTAAGTGCTCAGTCCCAACGTTCATACACCTGTTTAAATCAAGAATTTCAAGAAAGCCTTCCGGATATGTGACTTCGACGTCATTTACATAGACCAAAGTTTCGTCACATACCCGGAAAAGCACAAATAAAGTTGATAGCGAGCACATGCTTAGAACAGCCACAACACATTTTCTATCACCTCCATAGGTTTAATGAAACATTATAATTTAATTTTGGCCGCAGGAACAAGGAAAAACCACAACTGCAACGTCGGGCGAGTATGGTGGATGTTCCAGCATAGTTGCATTATTCTTGTCACGCTAATTTTTAATCGTAGGTGACCGTGCATGTTCCCATTAAATTCCTTGGTCGTCGTCTGATTACCAGAGAGCGATATTTGCATAACTGTGTAAAATCGACATGAAGTTACTCTCTATCAAGGACGACATTTCATCTGGGCATCTGTCCAGTATCGACGGCTCACCTGAAGATGTCTGGTTGGCGCTCAGATAAAATATCATTCTTAGTAGAAATCGACGACCGGTTGCACTCCCAAAACATCATCAAGTACTCTGTACTCCGGGAAAATTTCAAGATTCACGCCAACACCACTGTTCTCCTCGTTCTGATCAGGTAAACTGTTTGCCTTCATTCACCTGGTTGATACTTTTTTAGGGAAGGTGGGAGGGGCATATATGAAACACTATGTTTCTCACCTGTCGTACGTGAAATACCTTGTAGTTAAAAGGAATTATTTTTTGAAACTGTCGGTGTACAGCCTTTTCCTTTCCATAAGCACAGGACATGTTTGGATATTATGTCCGGTAAGGTGACATTGCTGACTGAAGCCTCATCGTAGCTAGTAGTGAACAACTTCGGCGGCCGTAACGTATGAGAAAGAACTTGACCAACAATGTAGTGTTTGACTGGAGATAAAGTAAAATAGCAATTCTGAAACCATATATGTGTCTGCTATGAGGGTCGAAAACTGTTAGTGGAATTTAGAAAAAAGTAAGACAGTTACTATACGTCAGAAAGTAAACCTAATGATTGTTCAGATTATAGATGCTTGACTTTGTCATCGCACAGTTCAAAAATTGTACTCTAAATAGATCCTTGGCTTTACTATGACATAGTTCAATAACGTACTACTCAAAATCGTAAAAGAAGTTTTAAAAGCTAGTATCAACCATCGCTTAGGAAACGTAAAGTTTAGATTTAGATAAAGAAAGAAACAAGGGAACCTATAACACTACTGCAAATTACTGTAACAAGAAGAATCGACTTCTAACATAAACCACTGTCTACGAGTTTGTCCAAACGTATCACTTCTTCTGAAATCAAAATAACGGACCCATTTAACGTCGCAACGTGTCATTATAGATTGGTATTTGTATGACAAAAGGATGCCACATCTGGAACTGACTGGTCTGCTAACCATAGCAGTATTTCGCACTTCTGTTTCCAGAAGTGCAGTTGATTACATAATTCTACATTTAAATCTGGTTGCAAGTAGAATGGCTCTTTATTCATTACGTATTTGATATCCATGGTATCAAGGAAACGTCTATATTTGTAATTAACATTGTTATTTCCATCCGTTAATTTCATTACTGTTTTTTTAGTTTCGCTACATGCAAATGAAATCAGTTTCATTCGACGGTCACTGCAGAGTCATAGCTAAATATCATCGATATTAAGGGAGTTCAGTGTGGTATGCCATGCTATATAAAACCCTTCGTATCTTCGTTCGGTGTGCGAGTGACTTCTTGTCATGTTTAACTGCGAATAGTCGCACTTCTCTACAAGTTTCATGTATGTTTCTTTATAATTTAGTCACCATCTCGCCGGCTTCCGCGTGGGTGGTTAAGAATAAAATCTGTCTTACTTCGTTAATATATAACAGGAAAATTGTAGTCTTGTCGCTGTTTTCTGAAGTGTATCCAGAATCATTGCATTATCTATAAATGACGCTCCATCCCGGACAATTGTGCGATTCTGTCAGGCATAATATACTTCTATACAGAATAAACCTGTTTACGGCAAGTATACTAAATGAATCATTCAAAATAATCATTCATGTGTGGAGATATGTAACAAACTGGCGTTCTGATAATTCCACATATGGTCTAACGACAGATACACAGACACACATTAATACATGACATTAAAGAATTTTCAGAATAAGGTTTCAAATATTTCACAAAACGAATCTATTGCTTTGGTTATTAAGACAGATAAAAATGAAACTGTACACTTCATAACCATTGAATATTTAAGCAATAATGAAAAACAGAAACATCAAACGCATCATCTTATGCTAAAACACATTGGTAGATTCATACTTAAATGCTGCCAGTCTCGCTGAAATTATTTACCAGACATGCACAAGCAATACAGGAACTGAAAAAGCAAAAGCAGAAATACTGAATTCCGTTTTCAAATGTTCCTTCACTAAGGAAGATATAGAAGTCATTTATCACAAAACTGCAAAGGTGAGTGATGGTAGTGTCAGTGGTGATAAGAAACAGCCAACACTGGTCACATTGCACAAGGTCCAGGACTCGATGAAATACTTCTCATATTCTGTAAAGAATTTTGACCTGAATTAAGTACAATTCAACCATAATATACAGTCGATCGCTCAAGCAAAACTCTGTGCCCAGTGATTGGAAGAAAGGACATGTCACACTCACAAGGGAACCTCCCCATCGCACCCCCCTCAGATTTAGTTATAAGTTGGCACTGTGGATAGGCCTTGAAAAACTGAACACAGATCAATTGAGAAAACAGGAAGAAGTTGTGTGGAACTGTGAAAAAATAAGCAAAATATACAAACTGAGTTGTTCATGGACAGATAGGCAACATCAAGGACAATCGGAACGCAGGAGCGCCGTGGTCTCGTGGTAACGTGAGCAGCTGCGGAACGAAAGGTCCTTAGTTCAAATCTTCCATCGAGTGAAGAGTTTAATTTTTTATTTTCAGTTTATGTGACAAACTCTTATGTTTTCATCACTTTTTTGGGAGTGATTATCACATCCACAAGAAAACCTAAATCGGGCAAGGTAGAAGAATCTTTTTACCCATTCGCCAAGTGTACAAGTTAGGTGGGTCGACAACATATTCCTGTCATGTGACGCACATGCCGTCACCAGTGTCGTATAGAATATATCAGATGTGTTTTCCTGTGGAGGAATCGGTTGACCTATGACCTTGCGCTCAAATGTTTTCGGTTCCCATTGGAGAGGCACGTTCTTTCGTCTACTAATCGCACGGTTTTGCGATGCGGTCGCAAAACACAGACACTAAACTTATTACAGTGAACAGAGACGTCAATGAACGAACGGACAGATAATAACTATGCAAAAATAAAGAAAGTAACATTTTCACTCCAGGGAAGACTGCTCACGCTACCACGGGACCACGGCGCTCCGGAGTTCATATAGTCCATGATGTTGCCTATGTGGCCCATGGAGTACTCAGTTTGTATATTTTGCTTATTTTTTCGCAGTTCCACACAACTTCTTCCTGTTTTCTCAATTGATCTGTGTTCAGTTTATCAAGGCCTATCCACTGTGCCAACTTATAAGTAAATCTGAGGGGGGTGCGATGGGGAGGTTCCCTTGTCAGGAGTGATCCACAGAAGTACCGTCCTATGTTTTTGACGTCCATGTGTTGTAGGGCCCTAAAACACATTCTGTGCTCAAATAGAGTTACATATTTCGAAGAGAATTACCTCCTACATGCCAAACCACATGGGTTCTAAAAACGTCGATCACTGGAAATCTAACTTGTGCATTTATCATACGACATCTTGAAAACCACTGATGAAGAAAATCAACTAGCTGCATCTGTATTTCTTCATTTACGAAAAGAATTTGACTCGGTATCACTCAATGTTTATTACTCAAAGGGCGATTATACAGCGTGTCAAACACAATTTGTAGCTGGGCTGAGGATTTCTTGCTAGGGAGGACGCAGCATGTTATCTTGAATGGAGAGTCATCAACAGATATACAAGTAACTGCAGGAATGCCCCAGGGAAGTGTGTTGGTACGCCAGTTCATATTGTATATTAATAACCGGGCACACGATGTTAATAGCGACATCACACTCTTTGTAGATGATGCACCGTCTGAAAAAAGCTTCAGAAATATACAGTCAGACCTGGTAAATATTTGAATGTGGTACAAAGACTGGCAGCTTGCTTGAAAAGTACAGAAATGTAAAGTACAGAAATGTACCAAAAGTCCCAGACTCTTACAGTCGTCAGGAGACAGCCGAGCAGGATGCAGTGGTGAGGATCTAGTTAAGCTCGAGAGCGTCAAGAAAACACCATTGACGATAGAACATTTATTAGGCACTTATACAGGACTATCTTTCAAAGCACCGCGCCACAGCCGAGCCGGCAGAGCATCTCCTCATCAGCAGTCGGATGCCGGTGTGCGCTCGACTCCGGCGGCCCCCAGGTTTACACACTCAACTGCAAAGTGCATTCGTTGACGTCGAAGATTCGCACTCAGTAATCAGGCTCCAGGTCCACCTGAAGTGCTCACTGGCTCGCAAAGGTTGACTCTCAGCGCCTATTTATGAGACAGGAGCCAGCAGCATCGGTGTCTGCCACACGAACGGGACGGGCCATAGCAGTGGCCTTCTCCAAGACAGATCAGCATCCAGGTCATGTAAGCCAAGCCTCCAGCAGGTCTGCAGGGTTATGACGGCCTCCGCACCCCATCTGCATTGGCTCAGAAGTTGGCAGCATCCTTCCAGCCGGACTTGTGGTTCTGTAGACAATCGAAGACAGCTAGGAGTACCGAGGGCATTCGGTAATTAGCAATCAGCATTCGTTAAGAATGGTTGGGTATTTATGTTGAAGTTTCCCATGCATTCTGCTGCGGTGCTTCAAATAGCTCTGAGCACTATGGGACTTAACTTCGAAGGTCATCAGTCCCCTAGAACTTAGAGCTACTTAAACCTAACTAACCTAAGGACATCACACACATCCATGCCCGAGGCAGGATTCGAACCTGCGACCGTAGCGGTCGCGCGGTTCCAGACTGTAGCGCCTAGAACCGCTCGGCCACCTCGGCCGGCTGCTGCGGTGTGGATGGCTATGACATCATGTGTCCCAATTTTTCCTCGCTTTCAACTCTCCTAATGACTTCACACGTTTGCAGCTTCATCTTTCAGCGGCTCTTTTCTGCTGGTTCAGCACCTGAATACTTATTGCTTCGTTGTGCCTAGCCTTCCTTGCAAAACGCTGGTCACTAGTATTAGAGTATCTCTGTCATTATGCTTCGCTGTCTGACTGGGGCACGCCGGCCGCGGTGGCCCAGCGGTTCTAGAGGCTTCAGTCCGGAACCGCGCTGCTGCTACGGTCGCGGGTTCGAATCCTGCCTCGGGCATGGATGTGTGTGATGTCCTTAGGTTAGTTAGGTTTAAGTAGTTCTAAGTCTAGGGGACTGATGACCTCAGATGTTAGGTCCCATAGTGCTTAGAGCCATTTGAACCTTTTTTTTTTACTCGGGCGCTCGGTTGTTTCCCTGTGCTACGATATCTTCCGCGTTGCTATAACTCTCTCAACATTTCCCCTAGTTGGAAGTCTACTAGTCACTGACACTGAGTCGCCTTCTGGGAGCTGCCGCACTGGGTAGCCGCGCGGTCTCAGGCACCTTGCCACGGTTCGCGCGGCTTCCCTCGGCGGAGGTTCGAGTCCTCCCTCGGGCATGGATGTGTGTGTTGTCCTTAGTGTACGTTAGTTTAAGTAAGATTAAGTATTGCTAAGCCTAGGGAACGATGACCTCAGTAGTTTGGTCCCATAGGAACTTACCACCACAACCACCACCTCCTGGGAGCTCTCAGGGTAGAACATGGACGAATTTATAGTGTCTGTCAGGGATACTATTCCAAGGCATAACAGTTTCTTTAATATCCTATGACTACAATATATCTTCTTCTTCATCTTCTTCTTCTTCTTCTTGGTGCCATACACTTGTAGCACGCCAACTGCTCACAGCAGGCGTTCCCTTGCTTCTTGAACCAGTACTTCGAAGTAGGTGATGTCAGTCCATGTCTTGGTATTCTGTGACCATGATTGCTTCCTTCTACCTGGTGGGCGCTTTCCTTCTACACCCCTGGAAATGGAAAAAAGAACACATTGACACCGGTGTGTCAGACCCACCATACTTGCTCCGGACACTGCGAGAGGGCTGTACAAGCAATGATCACACGCACGGCACAGCGGACACACCAGGAACCGCGGTGTTGGCCGTCGAATGGCGCTAGCTGCGCAGCATTTGTGCACCGCCGCCGTCAGTGTCAGCCAGTTTGCCGTGGCATACGGAGCTCCATCGCAGTCTTTAACACTGGTAGCATGCCGCGACAGCGTGGACGTGAACCGTATGTGCAGTTGACGGACTTTGAGCGAGGGCGTATAGTGCGCGTGCGGGAGGCCGGGTGGACGTACCGCCGAATTGCTCAACACGTGGGGCGTGAGGTCTCCACAGTACATCGATATTGTCGCCAGTGGTCGGCGGAAGGTGCACGTGCCCGTCGACCTGGGACCGGACCGCAGCGACGCACGGATGCACGCCAAGACCGTAGGATCCTACGCAGTGCCGTAGGGGACCGCACCGCCACTTCCCAGCAAATTAGGGACACTGTTGCTCCTGGGGTATCGGCGAGGATCATTCGCAACCGTCTCCATGAAGCTGGGCTACGGTCCCGCACACCGTTAGGCCGTCTTCCGCTCACGCCCCAACATCGTGCAGCCCGCCTCCAGTGGTGTCGCGACAGGCGTGAATGGAGGGACGAATGGAGACGTGTCGTCTTCAGCGATGAGAGTCGCTTCTGCCTTGGTGCCAATGATGGTCGTATGCGTGTTTGGCGCCGTGCAGGTGAGCGCCACAATCAGGACTGTATACGACCGAGGCACACAGGGCCAACACCCGGCATCATGGTGTGGGGAGCGATCTCCTACACTGGCCGTACACCACTGGTGATCGTCGAGGGGACACTGAATAGTGCACGGTACATCCAAACCGTCATCGAACCCATCGTTCTACCATTCCTAGACCGGCAAGGGAACTTGCTGTTCCAACAGGACAATGCACGTCCGCATGTATCCCGTGCCACCCAACGTGCTCTAGAAGGTGTAAGTCAACTACCCTGGCCAGCAAGATCTCCGGATCTGTCCCCCATTGAGCATGTTTGGGACTGGATGAAGCGTCGTCTCACGCGGTCTGCACGTCCAGCACGAACGCTGGTCCAACTGAGGCGCCAGGTGGAAATGGCATGGCAAGCCGTTCCACAGGACTACATCCAGCATCTCTACGATCGTCTCCATGGGAGAATAGCAGCCTGCATTGCTGCGAAAGGTGGATATACACTGTACTAGTGCCGACATTGTGCATGCTCTGTTGCCTGTGTCTATGTGCCTGTGGTTCTGTCAGTGTGATCATGTGATGTATCTGACCCCAGGAATGTGTCAATAAAGTTTCCCCTTCCTGGGACAATGAATTCACGGTGTTCTTATTTCAATTTCCAGGAGTGTATTCCGCATTCTATAATTAATTGCAGAAGTTCGTATTTATTTCCTCTTATAAAGAGCCCCAGGTACGATGTCTTTCTTCTTTTAATTTTCCCCATTAGTTCTCTATGTACCCCGGCTCTATGCAGCACTTCGGCATTGCACACTTTCTCAGTCCATGGTGTTTTTAGTTATCGGCGCAAGAACGACATTTCTGTTGCTTCTAATCTCTTTACAGAAGCTGCTTTGATTGACCAAGTTGCCGTTCCATAGAGTAGGACGGGGATTGTAAGGTGTCAGGCAAATCCAACACCTTCCATGAAAACCCTGACATGATAAGCAAATCCAGTAGTATGTCACATAGCTCCGTGACATTAAATTAACCAAAGTAATACGAGTAACGAGTGAGCAAATGGAATAGCACAGACTAACACAAGAATGCCTAAATGCATGTCATACCTTCCCACCGTGAGACAGACGCAGTTCCGAGGGAGAAACGAGAACAGAAGCCGAGAGCAGAACCGTGTTAACCTAGAAGGCCCTACGATAAGGGACGGACACCCACGTGCCAGCTAACCACCAGGACCACCCCCCAGCCCATGTTAAAAGCTAGAACCCCCCAGAAGAACAGTATAGATCTTACGATAACACTTAAAGGGCCACACCAGCCGCAAGTTTTAGCGTGAGACTCTTTCGCGTCTCTGTTATGTTGCAAACGGTAAAAACATGGCCCCACCACGAAAAGTAACCGCCAGGACCATCCCCCAGCCCATGTTAAAAGATAGAGCCTTCCAGAAGAACAGTATAGATCTTACGATAACACTAAAAGGGCCACACCACCTGCAAGTTTTAGCGTGAGACTCTTTCGCGTCTCTGTTACGTTGCAAACTTTAAAAACATTGCCCCACCACGGAAAGTATAACATTTCTCATTGGATAGACAGATTTTTTTGTAGGCGGAGCTTAAGGTTAACATTGAGACCCTGATTGGTCAGATGAAAACACAGCCAGATAGTTTTTTTTTTAAACCAACTTCGGAAAATTGTAGTAAGGAGAAGTTAGGAGGGAGTTGCTTCCGAGACGGCGAGCTGTATGGAGCTGCGCCGGCCGCCGCCCCCTGACGAACACCAACAAGATAATGAACACACGCGATGCCGCATTTTTGAGTGCATAAGGCTTCACTCAGAATTGCAGAAGTCTCATCTGTTACATCCCCTTTTTACGTAATACTAGTGTCGATCGTCATTTGAAGCTCATGGTATTCACATTTGCTAAGTAAGATAAAATCTGGAACGCGATTATTTTTCTGTTATATAATTATTGAGAAGCCACATCAGCCACTGTAATTTACGACAAGTTAGATAAGTAATTAAAGATAATTAGGGTCACTGTAGACCCTTTTGATAGTTTTCTCTTTTGTGAAACTTAAGTTAAACCTACACTCCTGGAAATTGAAATAAGAACACCGTGAATTCTTTGTCCCAGGAAGGGGAAACTTTATTGACACATTCCTGGGGTCAGATACATCACATGATCACACTGACAGAACCACAGGCACATAGACACAGGCAATAGAGCATGCACAATGTCGGCACTAGTACAGTGTATATCCACCTTTCGCAGCAATGCAGGCTGCTATTCTCCCATGGAGACGATCGTAGAGATGCTGGATGTAGTCCTGTGGAACGGCTTGCCATGCCATTTCCACCTGGCGCCTCAGTTGGACCAGCGTTCGTGCTGGACGTGCAGACCGCGTGAGACGACGCTTCATCCAGTCCCAAACATTCTCAATGGGGGACAGATCCGGAGATCTTGCTGGCCAGGGTAGTTGACTTACACCTTCTAGAGCACGTTGGGTGGCACGGGATACATGCGGACGTGCATTGTCCTGTTGGAACAGCAAGTTCCCTTGCCGGTCTAGGAATGGTAGAACGATGGGTTCGATGACGGTTTGGATGTACCGTGCACTATTCAGTGTCCCCTCGACGATCACCAGTGGTGTACGGCCAGTGTAGGAGATCGCTCCCCACACCATGATGCCGGGTGTTGGCCCTGTGTGCCTCGGTCGTATGCAGTCCTGATTGTGGCGCTCACCTGCACGGCGCCAAACACGCATACGACCATCATTGGCACCAAGGCAGAAGCGACTCTCATCGCTGAAGACGACACATCTCCATTCGTCCCTCCATTCACGCCTGTCGCGACACCACTGGAGGCGGGCTGCACGATGTTGGGGCGTGAGCGGAAGACGGCCTAATGGTGTGCGGGACCGTAGCCCAGCTTCATGGAGACGGTTGCGAAAGGTCCTCGCCGATACCCCAGGAGCAACAGTGTCCCTAATTTGCTGGGAAGTGGCGGTGCGGTCCCCTACGGCACTGCGTAGGATCCTACGGTCTTGGCGTGCATCCGTGCGTCGCTGCGGTCCGGTCCCAGGTCGACGGGCACGTGCACCTTCCGCCGACCACTGGCGACAACATCGATGTACTGTGGAGACGTCACGCCCCACGTGTTGAGCAATTCGGCGGTACGTCCACCCGGCCTCCCGCATGCCCACTATACGCCCTCGCTCAAAGTCCGTCAACTGCACATACGGTTCACGTCCACGCTGTCGCGGCGTGCTACCAGTGTTAAAGACTGCGATGGAGCTCCGTATGCCACGGCAAACTGGCTGACACTGACGGGGCCGGTGCACAAATGCTGCGCAGCTAGCGCCATTCGACGGCCAACACCGCGGCTCCTGGTGTGTCCGCTGTGCCGTGCGTGTGATCATTGCTTGTACAGCCCTCTCGCAGTGTCCGGAGCAAGTATGGTGGGTCTGACACACCGGTGTCAATGTGTTCTTTTTTCCATTTCCAGGAGTGTAGATTATAGATGTGATATGGCATAGGTCATCCTTCAATCCATTGTAGAACTTGGAAACCTACTCAGGGAATATTCGTTCACATTTTTGTTGAATGCAGTTGGTTTTTTTCATCCTGTATTAAAACATTTCCTTTTATCAATAGTGCAATTTATAAACAAAAAAGTGGTAGGGAGACACGGCTTAGAACAAACAGACACCACGCAAAATTTTAGAGAATGGCGACCCTGCCAGGAGGGTAAAATACCATGATTGAAGGTCGACCACATGACTAACTAGGTCAGAAAAATATCCTGTTGAAAAATTTTCGTAGCAAAAAATATTTTCCTGAAGTTATAAATAGTCGAAAACAGTAGCTGCAGCGATAGATAGTAGGAAAGTATTCAATAGAACGTGAGACATTCTAGCAGAGACAATAGCATAATTAAGTTATGAATTTTAATATTGTTAGAATTAAGTTTTCTCTCAAATGCAAGCGCACAGGTGGCGAATACATCGTTGACAAGTTGGTTCTGACCCAACAAGTAAGTGAATGGATTATCAAGTCGTGTGTGCAAAAAGTTTATGAAACGCGTGAGATCGTATGAGCGCATGTTGACGCGAAGTAGGGCGCGTGAATTGCTTTTAAAACGGAAAATAAGGGATTCGGAAAGATTAGCAATGGCAGATCGAGACCTTGACCGAATTGAGGTAGAGACCTAACATAAAGATGGACAGAGAATAGAGGACAGTACAACAGACGATGTAGTATCGCGAGAAATAGGACAGATAACGCAACATAACGAGGATAATGTACGCCAAGGCACAGAAAACCTAGGTCAGCATACGACAGAGGAGCAGGAAAGTAGAGAGACAGGCGATGAGGATTCTAACTTGCGTCTTGAATACGTAGAACCCATAGTACAAGTAATCAGAGCTCCCTCACCACAGAGTACAAGGAATTCGAGCAGAAACGTGTCACCGCACAGTTCAATGCAATCGGTTGCAAACCAACACTTGGGCGAAAACACAGAGCGTAGGAAGTCGGAAGAAAACGCAATAGGAGCCACCAATCTGGCAGAATTACTACAATTAATGACGGAACCATGACAAGACAAAATAAAGGAATTGCGAACCAAATTAAAATTCAGAATGCAGAAACGACGAAACAAATTGCCGAAACCACGAGACAAATGCGTGAGATTAAAGAACAAAACAAAAAAATTCATTTACACCTAAGTCATATTGAAGACGAGGCAAAAGAATCTCGAGAAGTGATAGGAAACTTAGTAACAGGTCACAATCAATTGAGAACGGACATTGACAAGGTACAAGCGGACGTACAAACATTGCGTAATGACACTCAGGACGAGATCAAAACATTACGTAACAACACCCAGGGAAAAGTCAAGAAACTAGAGAAACAGATAAACGTAATTACTAGACAAGCAGCAGGTACAGCGCGTGAAATTGTTGAAAACAGTGTGTTACACAAACGTATCACAAAAGCAGCGCTGAAAAAATATGATAACCGCATAGTCAAAATAGAAGCGCAAACGAAGCAATTTCAGAAATTGCGAACAGAGTTGTTGCAAACCATTGAAGAGCGTAGTGAACAAGATCGAACAAGCACTGAGTCTGCAACCACATCCGTATCTGTAACAGCACCGGAGAAACAAGCAATTAACGAAGATATCATGCATTTTCGATTCAAATCACAGGCGGAAAGTAACATACGTGAAATCAGACAGCCGAAATTCTTGATGAACAAACGGCACCACAAACACATGCAGAACCACAAATGTATGTTTCAAGACAGTTTGGATCGTGCAATGAAGCGGCAAGGTTAGCCAGACAAGATACCGAACCAATACCTGACAATGGAAAGCCAGGTCGCGAAGAGTACAGTGCAATACATTCAGCTACACGTTCACAACCGATGGAAGAAAATTATTGCGCACCACTCCAACGATACTACGCAAGGGTACGCGAAAGTTACAGTGGACAATATCCGATGGATCTACCACAACCGGAAAGAACGACGGGAGAAATGATCAGAAACAAAAGTGGCGAAGAATCGCGAATTTCATATGGAACTATGACGAAGTACGATAACGATCATTTCCTCACAGTCAGAAAATTTCAACACTTTAGAGAAGGAAACTCATTACATCCACGAACTTTTATTGATCAATTCCGAGTAGGATTACCAGAACACTGGACGCTAGCACACAAATTAGACTTTATATGTGCACACATGTCAGGAACAGTCGCAGAAACCATGCAGAATGTTGCAGCGACATGCCGATCGTACGAAGACTTCAGGTTAAGTTTCTCTCACGATATTGGTCCAGCGAAGCACAGAACAGAGTGAAGTACGAATAGTTACAGAGCCCATATTTTGAAAATTCAGGAGGGAAGAGTCCCGTGAAATTTTTCGAATTAATGGCAAAGAAAAATCAATGCTTAGATGTACCATACAGTGACGGAGAGTTTATTAAATTATGCGCGATGAAGTTACCATTGAAATACCAGCAATCATTAGTAGGTCGCGGAGGCAATGACGTCGAAGCATTTAAAGGTATTCTAAGGGAACTAGAGTTCATATTTTCGGAAGATGACGCAAGAAAAAGACGAAGCGCACGTGAAAACGAAAGCAAAAAGCAGTGGAATCCACAAGACACAGTACGAAGAAACAATAATTACGAATCACGTGATAACTTCGCACCAAGAAACCACAATAGATTTCAACAAAGAACCGGTTATGGATTTAGAAGAGAATAATGCAATAACTATAATTCACCCAGGAACGGCAACAACTATTACAGAGGGAAATAACGACAACCGGAATGGGTATTGGAGCGCCAATAGACCGACACATTATCAACAAAGGAACCAATATCAACAAGCGGAGCAAGAAATGAGAATACAGATAGAAGAGGTGGAGGTAAGACCACCAAACCCCGATAAACGTTCGAATTGACAGCTAAGCGCCCATACCAAAGAGAATGACGCACCGACCCAGGACAATTGCAGCACCTTGAACAGAGAAGTAAATACCTTATCACTAGAAGAGAAGAAGGAAGAAACAAATCCGCAGGGACCAGATGAAAACGAAGACAGGAAAATAACAATATCGTGTTGGGACGAAATTAATTCGGAGAATACTGACGAGGAAGATGAATTACCAGAGGCATGCACAACGAATGTAGGAGGAAAGGACGAAGTAATGAATATTGCAGAGCTATTTGAGATGGAAACCAGGGAAAGCGAATTCAATGAGGATAATGCGCAGTCGACAGAAGTTGAAAATAAGTTACTAGTGGGCAAACAACCAAATGTATATAATGAAGGAAGTTATGAAGCGATAATTAGAGCATTTAGATGCGATTATGTGGAAGTAGCGACGAAGAAGGAGAAGATAGACGAGGATGAGGAAAAAGTAGAGGATGTTGAAGAAAGCGTAAATGAAGGAAGAATAGAGAGGAGGAAATAAAAGAGAGAGAAGTAGAAGCTTATCCTACAGAAAGTTCGAATTCACAAGGGAAATTCCTGAAAAGACTCATGTATGATTCAGTGGAGGATTCGTTGATGAGAGAAGAAGAAGAACAGAATCAACCCTTTCAACCAATTGTGAAGGCCATGGTAAAGCATATCCCAGTCAATATTGTAATTGATAGCGGAAGTGAACTGACTGCGATCTCAGAAAATTTATTCATGCAGTGTAATGCCAGTGAGGAATTGCCAGTTCTGAAAACACGTAAGATTAAAGTAAGAGGTCCTATTAGAAACTATGCTGCGGAAGTTACGAGAAAACAAGGTTAACTCTTTCGTGTCAAGGTCAAAAGATCGAAGCCAACTTCGTGACTATACCTAAACTAACTGTAGATTTGATTATAGGTGCAGATTTTTTAAATGAGAGACGAGCGATAGTAGATATGGGGAAAGGTAGCGTAACATTCGGGAATGTCACACTTCTCTTTGAGCAAAAGCTAAAATTAGAAGAAATACCAGTTATAAACAAACAATTAAGAATGACGCGAGATAAAGAGGATGAAGAATTAGAATGGTATGCACAAAAGGGGGAATTACCTCAACTCATGTTAGATGTCCATAAAGAAATCGACGAAAAATTGCAAGAAGTTCAAGGTATTTCGGAACACAGTAAAAGAGAATTAGAGGGTATTTTACGAGATAAAGCAGAGGTATTTTTACCTAAGACTGGCAGTATTAAACACTTTCAGTACAAGTTTGAAGTAAAACAGCACAAACCATTTAGAGTGCCACCCTATACAATCCCATTAAGCTACAGGAATAAAGTATTCCAGGAGATATCTAAAATGTTAGATGATGATAGTATTGAACCAGCTACCTCCACATATAACAGCCCGCTCCATATTGTACAAAACGAGATGGGAGCATCAGGTTAGTGCATGATTCCAGACAGATCAACACAATCGTAATCACTGAGACAGATCGCCCAGAAAAATTAGAGGAATTGATACAAAACTTCCACAGTGCTAAGATATTTTCGTCAGTTGATTCACGGAGTAGTTTCTGGCAAATAGAATTGGCCCCAGAATGTAGAAAATTTACAGCATTTATCGTATTCGGTAGATGTTACCAGTTTAAACGATTGCCATTTGGTTTAAACATATCATCAGCAGCGTTTATTAGGGGATTTAATACTATACTCAGTCCTGAAATTTTACAAAAAATTACTTGTTATGTTGATGATGTGATTATAGCAGAACCCTCTTGGGAACATCACAACGACACATTAAATTAGTTTTTACATATCATGAAAGAGCATGGTATGACAGTAAATATAACAAAATCCAAATTTGGAAGGCGAGAGGTCAAATTTGTAATTTCAGAGAAAGGGGTAATGCCCGACCCGAAAAAACTAACGGCAATCAAAGAATTCTGTACTCCATATAATAAGAAAACTCTCAGAGGATTTCTAGGTCTCACCGGATTCTATAAAAAATTTATTTGGATCGACTCTCTCGCAACACCACGCCTATGTGCATTGACTGGAAAAAAACACGCCATGGGTATGGGATCAACAAGCCAATGAAGAATTTTAAAAGTGAAAAACGCACTAACAACAGTACCGATTTTAGCACATCCTGATCTAACACAAAATTTTTGTATGGCCACTGATAGCGCGAAAACATGTTTAGGAGTTGTTTTATTCCAAGAATACGAACAGGCAGGGCTAAGATCATATAGAACAATTGCATTTGCCAGTCGGGTACTCACAAAAAGCGAGAAAAACTATTCAGTCACGGAGCTGGAAGCATTGGCCATTGTATGGGGCTTCCAACGATTCCGATACTTCCTATTCGGAAGAAAAACAAAAGTATACACTGACCACAAAGCATTAGAATTTCTGTTATCCGCCAAACTAACTCATGGGAGGTTAGCCAGATGGATGTTAATACTACAAGAATTTGACTTCACTATTACACACATACCAGGACCAGCGAATGTATTAGCAGATGCTTTATCACGATGTCCACAGGGTGCATCCAATAACATAGGTTTGGAAGCAGCACAAGACCAGTTTACAATGTACTATATGAAACAAGTACCTTTCGAAAACTACATTACGACAGCATTGAAAGACATAGGCAAAGAACAGGACAAGAATCCCGAAATACTAGGAATCAAACACAAGTGGAGAAGTAAGGATTTCCCAGACATTCGACAGCGCTATCTCGTAAAAAACAATGTTTTATTTTTTAGGCAAAATGTTGCAACGAATGAATGGTTAATTTATATCCCAGATGAACTAATTAATAAGTACATATGGTATACACATTTAAGTAATGGCCACTTTGGACCAAAGAAATGCTTTTTAAAAATAAACAAGCCATTTTCCTAATATGGAAAGATGAATTAGAACTGTTTTAGTAAAATGCAAAAAATGTATGAGGGCCTAAACACGTCACTTTCCAAACCAAACCACCTATGTTTCCAATAATCCTTGAAAAATTAAAACAAATAGCTGCAACAGATTTGATGGGGCCCCTCCCACGCACAAAAAATGGATATATTTTCATATTTGTCGTTTTGGAACTTACTTCTAAATATGTTACCTTGACACCATTAAAACGGGCAACAGGTCTTACTATAAGTAAAGCATTTAGACAAGATTTTCTCAGACAAGTAGGTCGAGTGGAACGAATAATTTTGGATAATGGCCCACAATACAAATCAGTGCAATGGCAGAACACGTTAAAACAACACAAAATAAAACCCATCTACATATTTAAGTACAAACCTAGCGTAAATCCAGCAGAACGATCTATGAAAGACATAGGCACTTTATGCCGATTATATGCAGGCAAAAGACACAACACTTGGGATATATACCTCAAAGATTTTCAAGAAGTAATAAATGAAATGCCACATAGCACTACACTACTACCTCCAGTTACTGTACTTAAAAATATTGAACCCCCAAACATAACCAGAGAAAATGTTAGATTTCCTATTGTACCACGTAGACAGCACAAAAAAGTCATAGCAACAGCACTCTTCAACATCAGAAAGGCAGCCATTAAAAGAAAAGAAAGAGGAGATAGAACAGCAATTAAAAGAACATTCTCAGTAGGCCAGAAAGTATTTGTAAAAACACACCATCTCTCCAGCAAACAGAAACACAAAATACATAAGTTTTACGCTGCATACAAAGAACCTGTCATAATTAGCCGAATTGCTCATGATAATGCTGTGGAACTAATGAACCCAAAAACAGGCAAAACCTTAGGACTTCACCATGTGAGCCATATCAAAAAGTTTGAAGATTAATTTTATTACTGGTAAATAATCAGCACAATATATCAAGATTATGTTGCAGATAAGATCGTCAGGAGAAAGAAGAATGAAGAGAGAGGAAGGTGGGAAAAAGAAAGTAGTTTCAATAAAAACAAAAACAAAAATAACACCAATATTACCATAGATTAAGCTGAAGGGATAAAGCGTAGATAGTCTAACAGCATGAAATACTAAAATGCTATACACCATGACATTACACAAAAATAAAAAACGAATTTGAGGATTCTTGTAGAAGTTAAGACTCAAAATATCTTAGAATTGTAACATGGAAAGGGCACCGAAATTTGTAAAGCTTTTTAAGAAGGCGTAAAACAATGTAGGTACTAGACATATGTTAGATGATTATAAGTAAAACTTTTTGTCAGAACCATTGTAAGAACTCCAGCAAAGACCAGATGCAATGACCCACAAGTTGCAATGCGAGAAGTATCAAGAAAGAAAAGGACGTAATTAGCAAGACATGATTCCTACAAGGCAGAAGCGTCAAGAGAAGGGAAAGGACAGCGAGACCAACAGAGGGCCCTTGTAGCCAAATGGGGCAGTAAATCTGCCCGCTAAGCGGAACCCTGCTGGGACAGAACACGGAACCACAGAGTGGCGGAACAGGGAAGGCCAAGAGGGTCTTGGAACGCCCCGACTCAGCGGAGCGAGCAAAAAACGGCCCGACAAGAAGACCACTTGGGCAAGCCACCACTGGCAAAAAATATGTGTAAAAGTCACACTACTGCTATTAAACAGCAAGCTGATGCACGAAACTGAAGAAAACTTCCACAAAGTAAAAATGACACGCCCAAATAATTTATCAAACTGTTACTAAGAGGAGAACTTCAAAGCGACTAGTTATCAATAAATATTTGCATATCCTGCCCAGAGAAGAACCAAGAAGCAAGTAAGAAGCAGAGAAAAAGCAGGAAGAACAGAAGTTGAAGATTCGCATGTTGAGACCAAGAAAGAAGATGGGTGAAGAATAGACGACATACCTTCCCAAATCCCTATCCTATTGTAAACTAGTTGTCTGCGAAGTATTACAACGAAAAACGACCGCTTTCAGCGACACATAACGATGACTTTCACACATAGAAATCCAGTAAACCACAAGATTCTGCACTCACAGCTCCATTCCATTATGGGACCTCCACATCATCAACACACACTTGCAAAGCCAACAAGGAACGACGAACGAAGCTGTACATCAAATACTTGGCCATATCCATCCCGCTCAAGTCCATCACCTTCGTGCAAAAACATTCGCCAACCTCAAGCTTAAACATTCATAGGATTGTGTGAATGTGTGAAATCAAATTATGTGATGGAATTGTGCAAAAGAAACGTGTGAAAAACTAAATAAGTTAAGCACACCAGACAGCCAATAAACTACAAAATAACAGTCACTGACTATGGACTTAAGTAAAAAATATACTATCGATAAAAATAAGTCATTAGTTCTGAAATGGACAGTATATAAAGAACAAAAGTAAGGCATAACAAACACTAAAACTATATGCCACTTATTTTCTCCTCATAAAAATAAAAGAATAACTATATTTTAATTATTTTCTCCTTATAAAAACAAAGAATAAAAAATTATCTTGTTGGACGTTTTCCCTTTTTTTTAACATTTGTACCATTTGTTAGGATAATATCTCAATACTTGTGTATGTATATTTCTTTGTCAAAACAATTCTTGGAAATAATTCTTATGTGTTAGTGTAACAATGTTGAAATGAGTGTCTAGAAAGAAAAACATTTTTACTTGTACATGATACTTAGAAAATGTCTAAGAAATAGATTTTACTTAATTACTACATTTAAAAAAAATATTTCTAAGAAAATCGATGTGAAAGACTCCTCACTTTCGATAACAAACTTCTTAAAAAACAAACTTCACACTAAAATAAAGAAAGAAAATAATTAAAAATTAATAATAATAATAATAGCATAAAAATATTCTTCTCTTGTCAATATAAACATATTTTTGAGAATAATGTGGAAGAATATAAAAATATAAATTAGTAATACAAACTAGCATAGAACCACAATAACATGACTCAACAGTAGGCAACAAAATTTAAAATATTCTTCTCTTGTCAATATAACCATATTTTGGAGAATAATGTGGAAGAATATAAAAATATAAATTAGTCATACAAACTAGCATAGAACCACAATAACGTGGCTGAACAGTAGGCACCAAAATTTAGATAAAGGAATAATTTTTGACTGACTTAGACAACGATTCAATCATTGCCTAACTTCAGTGCGAAAATTAAGTTCGAAGGCTGGTGATATGTAAGGTGTCAGGCAAATCCAACACCTTCCTTGAAAACCCTGACATGATAAGCAAATCCAGTAGTATGTCACATAGCTCCGAATAAATCGTGACATTAAATTAACCAAAGTAATACGAGTAATGAGTGAGCAAATGGAATACCACAGACTAACACAAGAATGCCTAAATGCATGTCATACCTTCCCACCATGAGACAGACGCAGTTCCGAGGGGAGAAACGAGAACAGATACCGAGAGCAGAGCCGTGTTAACCTAGAAGGCCCTACGATAAGGGACGGTCACCCACGTCGCCAGCTAACCACCAGGACCACCCCCCAGCCCATGTTAAAAGATAGAGCCTTCCAGAAGAACAGTATAGATCTTACGATAACACTTAAAGGGCCACACCAGCTGCAAGTTTTAGCGTGATACTTTTTCGCGTCTCTGTTACGTTGCAAACTTTAAAAACATTGCCCCACTACGAAAAGTATAACATTTCTCATTGGATAGACAGATTTTTTGTAGGCGGAGCTTAAGGTTAACATTGAGACCTTGATTGGTCAGATGAAAACACAGCCAGATAGTTTTTTTTAAACCAACTTCGGAAAATTGTAGTAAGGAGAAGTTGGGAGGGAGTTGCTTCCGAGACGGCGAGCTGTATGGAGCTGCGCCGGCCGCCGCCCCCTGACGAACACCGACAAGGTAATGAACGCACGCGATGCCGCATTTTGAGCGCATAAGGCTTCACTCAGAACTGCAGAAGTCTCATCTGTTACATCCCCTTTTTACGTAATACTAGTGTTGATTGTCAATTGAAGCTCATGGTATTTACATTTGCTAAGTAAGTTAAAATCTGGAATGCGATGATTTTTCTGTTATATAATTATTGAGAAGCCACATCAGCCACTGTAATTTACGACAAGTTAAATAAGTAATTAAAGATAATTGAGGGTCACTGTAGACCATTTTGATAGTTTTCTCTTTTGTGAAACTTAACTTAAATCTAGATTATAGATGTGATATGGCATAGGTTATCCTTCGATCCATTGTACAACTTGGAAACCCATTCAGGGAATATTCGTTCACATTTTTGTTGAACGCAGTTGGGTTTTATCATCCTGTATTAAAACATTTCCTTTTATCAATAGTGCAATTTATAAACAATGTTTTGTGAGTAGAATAAAATTTCCAATGGTAAACTTAACTGCTTTTTCGACGTTATTTTACCAGCTAACTGAAAATAGGAAAGCCTTGAACCCCTTCCACTAAATTTAGTTAGTATTAAGATTCTTTTACAGGAAGTGCAGTGGAGCTGACGCTGAAATCATTAAGTATTTGGTTATATCATCGCTAGTCGCACTGAACTCTTCTGAACTCTACATGTCACGTGTGGTCTGACGTCTCCTTACCAGCAACAGGTCCCAGGTTCAAACTAGTCAATTCCCTAAAAAACACGCTCCGAGCGTCGTTGCGCGAAAGTGGTAGGGAGACACGACTTAGAACAAACAGACACCACACAGAACGTTAGAGGATAACATAGTGTTGTACGATCCGTATTCTCACATGGAGCCCCTTGTCTGCGTATATCAGCACATTTTGTAGCTTTCGCAAAGTTTCTTTGGCAATCCCACAGCGAATCTTAAATTCATCATCACAATCAAGTTTCGAGTTTATTACAGATTTAAATTTGTTTACTTTCTCGATTTTACTACCATTAATGACTAGGGACCTGTTCCGACCAGGGGTTCTTTCAATTGACATCCATTTAGTTTTCATGGCATTTATTCTGACACCAAAATCGATTTCTATTTCTGTAAGTACACTACTGGCCACTAAAATTGCTACACCACGAAGATGACGAGCTACAGACGCGAAATTTAACCGACAGGAAGAAGATGCTGTGATATGCGAATGATTAGCTTTTCAGAGCACTCACACAAGGTTGGCGCCGGTGCTGACATGAGGAAAGTTTCCAACCGATTTCTCACACACAAACAGAAGTTGACCGGCGTTTCCTGGTGAAACGTTGTTGTGATGCTTCGTGAAGGAGGAGAAATGCGTACCATCACGTTTCCGACTTTTTATCGTACAGCGACATTGCTGCTCGCCTTCGTCGAGATCCAACGACTGTTAGCAAAATATGGAATCGGTGGGTTCAGGAGGGTAATACGGAACGCTGGATCCCAACGGCCTCGTATCACTAGCAGTCGAGATGACAGGCATCTTATCCGCATGGCTGAAACGGATCGTGCAGCCACGTCTCGATCCCTGAGTCAATAGATGGGGACGTTTGCAAGACAACAACCATCTGCACTAACAGTTCGACGACGTTTGCAGCAGCGTGGACTATCAGCTCGGAGACCATGGCTGCGGTTACCCTCGACGCTGCATCACAGACATGCGCGCCTGCGATGGTGTACTCACCGACGAACCTGGGTGCACGAATGGCAAAACGTCATTTTTTTGGGATGAATCCGGGTTCTGTTTACAGTATCATGATGGTCACATCCGTGTTTGGTGAAATCGTGGTGAACACACATTGGAAGCGTGTATTCGTCATCGCCATACTGGCGCATCACCCCGCGTGATGGTATGGGGTGCCATTGGTTACACGTCTCGGTCACCTCTTGTTCGCATTGACGGTGCTTTGAACAGTGGACGTTACATTTCAGATGTGTTACGACCCGTGGCTCTACCCCTCATTCGATCCCTGCGAAACCCTACATTTCAGCAGGATAATGCACGACCGTATGTTGCAGGTCCTGTACGGGCCTTTCTCGATACAGAAAATGTTCGACTGCTGCCCTGGCCAGCACATTCTCCAGATCTCTCACCAATTGAAAACGTCTGGTCAATGGACGCCGAGCAACTGGATCGTCACAATACGCCAGTCACTACTCTTGAACTGTGGTATCGTGTTGAAGCTGCATGGGCAGCTGTACCTGTACACGCCATCCAAGCTCTGTTTGACTCAATGCCCAGGCGTATCGAGGCCGTTATTACGGCCAGAGGCGGTTGTTCTGGGTACTGATTTCTCAGGATCTATGCACCTAAATTGCATGAAAATGTAATCACATGTCAGTTCTAGTATAATATATTTGTCCAATGAATACCCGTTTATCATTTGCATTTCTTCGTGATGTAGCAATTTTCATGGTCAGTAGTGTATTTTC
Source organism: Schistocerca nitens (assembly GCF_023898315.1). Lineage (NCBI taxonomy): Eukaryota > Metazoa > Arthropoda > Insecta > Orthoptera > Acrididae > Schistocerca > Schistocerca nitens. The sequence continues at coordinate 514,838,948 of NC_064621.1, forward strand.
TATAGCTCGGTTACGGACGGCGCAGACAAAGCTGTGTCGTCGGCATACCGTAAGTTCCAGATCTTCACTCCATTTACTTTTATACCATATAAATCTGAGTCTTGACTGGATCGAAAACTCTTGTCCACATACAAATTGAACAGTTAAAGTATTCATAGCTGGCTACAATATTTAGATTACACAAGCTCAATTTAAGAGTGCGAGTTTTGTTACCATATTTTAGCTTACCTGTGACTGCAGCTGAGCTTGGTACATACTAAATTTTACTATTGTTCATTGTTCAAAATCATGTAATTAAAGTTCAAAGTTAAATCTCTTATTTCTAAATTGCGTAGATTCAAGTAGCTTTTGAAATGATTGTTGAGGTAGCCCAAGACTAACCTTATTTTTTTTTCGTAGTGCTTCAGAAGAAAAGTTCACTATTAATTTCAGTCACCATATTAACTTTCGGTTTTCCGGTTTTATTAATTTTTTTGCTAAATTAAGTCAGAGTGTAGCGAAATTTATTACTTCTAACACATTCAGTTTTCACACAACACGTGTCAACCTTCAAAATTAGAATCAGTCGGCTCATGGAAATAACTGGGCGTAACATTGGAAAATACTGCCCGTATACAGAGAAGGGTAGCACGATTGGTCAGAGGTTTGCCTGACTCACAAATGAACATCAGGGAAATGTTGAAAAATCTGAATTGGCAGACTCATGTGATAGACGAAAATTATCCCGCCATGCCAGCTTACAAAAATTCATGAATTGTTATTAAGTGAAGAATAAAAAAAATAATCTTCATCTCTCACTTCCATTTCCTTTCCCCCCTTCCACATTACGCTATTGCGCGGCTAGAAGACAAAATTAGACTAATTGCAACATGCGGAGAGGTGTTTTATTAGAGGTGTGACAGAAAGTCACATAGGAGGCTAATGACCGTTCTAGTAAATATGCATAAAATCTGTAGCTAAGCTGGCTAGGTCGCGCAAAATGTCAAACAGCAGGTGACGAATGACTATGTTGATCACAAAGTATGCATGAGTCGTTTCGGAATTATTTCCGTCTTCAGAACTCCAAGTGCAAGTGTAGCAAAAAGAGAGGAGTGTTAATTAGCTTGTAATTTTCTACAATCCTTAACACTTGCGAGAATCGTAGATTTCATGAACTGTATTCTCCGAAAGTTAGCTGAGAAATTATGGAATTAATGTATGTAAAAATTTAACAAATATAAACGCCTCTACTAAAATGTTCTTTGATGATCACTATAGTCCTTCCCCCAACCACCTCCCTCCACTTGATCCGCGGCTGCTTTCCGAGATGAAGATATGACAGCAACAAATAATCACGAACTTTGACCTTAGTGGGGTGGGCGTGGGTGGGGAGGGGGGAGGGAGAGAGCGAGAGACAGCTGCTTATAGCTGACGCGCGAAAACGGGCAGTAAGAGTATAACGGTCAGCGCCACGCCCCCGTCGCTGGCGGAGGATAAAAGACGTGTCTCCAAACATACGGGCCCGTTGCTCCTCCCAAAGGCCCGGCGCCCTTTGTTCTCGCAGTAAACAGTCGCGTCACGAATAAATTACTCGCCAGGATCGTCTTGTGGCCCCCTCGCCAGGAGCCGACGGGCTGTGGCAGATCCCGCCTCTGCAGAAAGCCGTATATCTTTAGAGAACTCACAGAGATGATTTACGAGAGGAAAAATTCTGATGCATATTTTTTAATATAGTGTTAGAATCATGTGCTTCTTCCGTTCTCTAGAGAGCTTTAAAGCAAAGAATACACTTCGTTTCCGTTTTCACATGTACATATTTTCGAATGCGAGTTATGCAGGTTCCGCATCTGTCACCAGCCACTCGCACATGATATTATGTATGTGGTTCCTGCTCTTTCGGATATGGCCCAAAGAACATGTAACCTCCCCTTCACTTATCGACCTTAATGACAGTGAAAAATTAAACCGCGTGTACCTAATGGAAATTTGGGAAAAGCAATCGTCACCGAAGTTAATCTGTCGGTAAAGAGGGAGGAAAGGGTTACATCTAAATGAAAGGAAAAATGCGAATGAAATGGGTGAAGTTAATTTTGAGAAAGGGAAAAGTTAATGAAGAAAGTAAATGTGCAGTCGTTATGTTAAAAATTAACTGGCGTTAATTAAAAATTTGAGATTTGGGGAAAATTACGGTCGCCAGTCCTATGGACAACTACTATGATAACTGAAAAAGAAAGGTTAATGCACATATAACTAGCACTAAATGCGTGGCAACTGAAGGTTGACACGTGTTGTGTGAAAACTGAATGTGTTAGAAGTAATAAATTTCGCTACACTCTGACTTAATTTAGCAAAAAAATTAATAAAACCGGAAAACCGAAAGTTAATATGGTGACTGAAATTAATAGTGAACTTTTCTTCTGAAGCACTACGAAAAAAAAAATAAGGTTAGTCTTGGGCTACCTCAACAATCATTTCAAAAGCTACTTGAATCTACGCAATTTAGAAATAAGAGATTTAACTTTGAACTTTAATTACATGATTTTGAACAATGAACAATAGTAAAATTTAGTATGTACCAAGCTCAGCTGCAGTCACAGGTAAGCTAAAATATGGTAACAAAACTCGCACTCTTAAATTGTGCTTGTGTAATCTAAATATTGTAGCCAGCTATGAATACTTTAACTGAACTTTGAAATTAAAGCAGTGAAATGGAATATTACTGTAATGCTGGCGTTTGAACTTCAACGACACTCAGGTTCATTTCAGAAAAGGAAGGGACGCTGCTTGGTAATGCTATTGGGACAATGAGCAACGAAGGCTCAAGCTAAGTTGCTGTATTTTAGTGATGCAAATGGAACAGTTTGAAAAGCTGAGGTCTGCCATACAGTTCTAAAACTTTACGTGCTTTCAGTCTTCCTTGTTGGTTGATTGAAGGTTTGAAGTCATCGATCGAGGAGGTGGCGACAATCACTTATTGTCGGCCGTCGCTGTTGCAGAAGCTGGAGGTTGGCGCGCCTTCTTCTCGACACGGTCACCAGGCGAAACGGGCTCTTGATGTGTGCCAGCTAATGTTTCCCGTCCGTGACACCGTGCCAGAAGCTATCATAGCAAGTCGAGAGCAATTACATGCTGCCAAACCCCGAAAGCGCGGCAACTCGCGGGAGCGTCACACAACACACCTGCTCCACCGCCCTCCTCCACCCAGACTCCGCTCTGCCCGCGCTCCACGCGGCAGAGTTAACACTACCAAAGATCCTAAACACTTTGGTTCTCCACACGATCTATCCCTAGGCAAGACCCAGCGTAAAAATACAAATAATATTTACAAAACAAACCAATTACACATCGACATAAATGCATATATATACACTCCTGGAAATGGAAAAAAGAACACATTGACACCGGTGTGTCAGACCCACCATACTTGCTCCGGACACTGCGAGAGGGCAGTACAAGCAATGATCACACGCACGGCACAGCGGACACACCAGGAACCGCGGTGTTGGCCGTCGAATGGCGCTAGCTGCGCAGCATTTGTGCACCGCCGCCGTCAGTGTCAGCCAGTTTGCCGTGGCATATGGAGCTCCATCACAGTCTTTAACACTGGTAGCATGCCGCGACAGCGTGGACGTGAACCGTATGTGCAGTTGACGGACTTTGAGCGAGGGCGTATAGTACGCATGCGGGAGGCCGGGTGGACGTACCGCCGAATTGCTCAACACGTGGGGCGTGAGGTCTCCACAGTACATCGATGTTGTCGCCAGTGGTCGGCGGAAGGTGCACGTGCCCGTCGACCTGGGACCGGACCGCAGCGACGCACGGATGCACGCCAAGACCGTAGGATCCTACGCAGTGCCGTAGGGGACCGCACCGCCACTTCCCAGCAAATTAGGGACACTGTTGCTCCTGGGGTATCGAAGAGGACCATTCGCAACCGTCTCCATGAAGCTGGGCTACGGTCCCGCACACCGTTAGGCCGTCTTCCGCTCACGCCCCAACATCGTGCAGCCCGCCTCCAGTGGTGTCGCGACAGGCGTGAATGGAGGGACGAATGGAGACGTGTCGTCTTCAGCGATGAGAGTCGCTTCTGCCTTGGTGCCAATGATGGTCGTATGCGTGTTTGGCGCCGTGCAGGTGAGCGCCACAATCAGGACTGCATACGACCGAGGCGCACAGGGCCAACACCCGGCATTATGGTGTGGGGAGCGATCTCCTACACTGGCCGTACACCACTGGTGATCGTCGAGGGGACACTGAATAGTGCACGGTACATCCAAACCGTCATCGAACCCATCGTTCTACCATTCCTAGACCGGCAAGGGAACTTGCTGTTCCAACAGGACAATGCACGTCCGCATGTATCCCGTGCCACCCAACGTGCTCTAGAAGGTGTAAGTCAACTACCCTGGCCAGCAAGATCTCCGGATCTGTCCCCCATTGAGCATGTTTGGGACTGGATGAAGCGTCGTCTCACGCGGTCTGCACGTCCGGCACGAACGCTGGGCCAACTGAGGCGCCAGGTGGAAACGGCATGGCAAGCCGTTCCACAGGACTACATCCAGCATCTCTACGATCGTCTCCATGGGAGAATAACAGCCTGCATTGCTGCGAAAGGTGGATATACACTGTACTAGTGCCGACATTGTGCATGCTCTGTTGCCTGTGTCTATGTGCCTGTGGTTCTGTCAGTGTGATCATGTGATGTATCTGACCCCAGGAATGTGTCAATAGAGTTTCCCCTTCCTGGGACAATGAATTCACGGTGTTCTTATTTCAATTTCCAGGAGTGTATATATATACACAGTATGTAAAACAATTACAATATATAAGGACACAGAAATGTCATATCTTCAGGTAACAAAACAAGGAAAAAATTTATAGTACAATAGATGGAAATAGGAGGATATGCATTTGCGGCGTTACAAACAGACACCATTTTGATCCTGCAGCCACTGTGAATCGAGACACAAGGAAATTAAAGACATTAGCTGTTAGTGGGCATTGATGTATATCAGTGGGGCAAGATGAAAATTTGTGCCAGGCCGCGATTTTTTTCTGTATATTGTATGGAATTAGAAACGCCCTCCTGGCGAAACAAACAAAATAGCATCCGCAGGCCACCAACCCGTGGTTTGTTGGTTGGTTGATTTGGGGCAGCGGACCAAACGACGAGGTCATCGGTCACATCGGATTAGGAAACGCTGGGGAAGAAAGTCAGCCGTGCCCTTTCAAGGGAATCATCCCGGCATTCGGCTGAAGCGATTTAGAGAAGTCACGGGTTTGGACCGTCGTCCATCAGAATGCGAGTCCAGTGTGCCCAACCTGTGTGTAGATGCACTCAGAAATCACAATTACAAGGCGGTCAGGGATGTTCGAGGCACGTCTTCACGAAGAATGTTCTTTTTTGCCAGTACACTGGCGCGAGTCCTTGTATTAAACACTCACATTGAAATCACCTTCGCATACCCAGGACACTCCAGCTACAGGGGGAGGGGGGGGGCGGTCGAAGAAGGCGCTACCCAAAAATTTTGCATAGTAATGATGGTATCTCGGATTGCGTATAACAAAAAAAGTAAAGTGTTTGCAGGAATGTCCAAACATCAAGAACACTCTTATCTCCCTCGTGGAACAAACAAAATTATACAGATCACCGCTTCCGTGTTCGTATGTGGGAAATTAGGCTCATCTGGGAATAGAATTGTCTTCGGTGCAACGTCAATGTATGTAGAAGAAGGGCAAGCATTTTCTGAAGCAACTGAGACACCTCTGCAGAAGATCCACACATCAGTCGCTGTTCGTCTGTGTCAAGCGTGTGGCATTGGGGGCAAAGTGGCGAATATTTCATGTTCATGGCATGTAAACGAAGTTTTGTAATGGATTCGAACCGAAGTCTCCCACTTACTAGGCACATACGCTGACCACTACGCCATCCGAGTACAGTGGTCGCAACACTGCATGGACTACCCCAGCACGATTTCCGTCGGGCCCAAATTCTCAGTTTATACCACACACTACTGATGTAGTGCCTCTGCTCATTAGCCTCATTACTCGCGGGACGTTGCCGATTCCCGTAAGAGTTTCAGTTTGGCCGTTATTGCCTTAATTATGTGTGATTAATTATACGTATATGAGCCTTTCAGTGCAGATCCAAACCAAGCTCCAACTCTTACGGGAATAGGTGAGGTACTGCGAGTAATGAGGCTAATGAGCAGTACATCAGTTGAGAATTTAGGTCTGGCGGGAGGCGTCCATGAGGTTACGGTGGTCACTGTGTCCGGATGGTGTAGTGGTCAGCGCATCTGCCTAGTAAGCAGGAGACATGGGTTCGGATCCTGGCTGGCACAATTTTTCAACTTTCCCCATTGATATAAACCGGTGTTCACTGGCAGATAATGTCTTTAATTCCTCGGTGTTACTGAAATATGAGTGTGTCGAGTTGACATCCCATATTTTGTGATTTTAAAATAAATCGTATCTGACTGTTTGCTGGTGAGACCAACCGCATAAAGCATTTTATGTGTGATTCGGTTGCAAAAAGTGCAATGGCTGCAAGGATTAGCCCTTAAGCCTCAATGTAACTAAATGTAACGTATAGCTCATAAACAGGCGGAAAGACCAGTTATTATTTGACAACAGGACTGCTGAACAAACACTGGAAACAGTGAAATCCATTAAACTCAAATTCAAATGGCTCTAAGCACTATGGGACTTAACATCTGAGGTCATCAGTCCCCTAGATGTAGAACTACTTAAACCTAACTAACCTAAGGACATCACATACATCCATGCCCGAGGCAGGATTTGAACCTGCGACCGTAGCAGCAGCACGGTTCCGGACTAAAGCGCTCGGCCACAGCGTCCGGCAAATCCATTAAATATCTGGGAGTTTCTGCAGAGGGGAGTGTCGTACCTAGAGAGTAATGTACCTAGGAACACATAATGCTTTTTGATTTCTAATTTAGTCTAGTGACTGATTTTAGAATCGCATGAGGGATTGCGCAATGGAGGCCGACGTAAGCAGTTTCCGTCATTCTCTACAGTTTTTGCTGTAGTTAGACATGAAGCTCTATTTTGCGGAGCATTCGCAGGGCATAGTATATCAAAGATATTTGCAGTATATTGTTAATTTTTCAGATACATCATTTTATGGCGAGTAAAATGATATTCATTCTTAGAATTACTTAACGTGTGGACAGTTAAGCCATACTTCGTCTGCGTGCTGCATCTTATATCTTCAAACAGAAGAAGATTATTACCATGCAACACCTAATACTTGCAAATGAACTGAGTTTCATGTCTTGACAGTTTTACATGTCTTAAAATGTAAATTTGTGTTAGTTTCGAGTAGTTTCAGTTTCAAAATGTGCACTCTAGGACTTCGGCATGGAATCTCAATGACTGGAGTGGAATTGTCTTTAGTGATGAGTTCCGCTTCGAGGTGAGCCCTGATGACCAGTGAAGACAAGTCTGTAGAACTCCTGGACAGTGGTGGCATACCAACCTGAATCTCGCCCACCATACAGCCTGAATATCAGGAGCGATGGTCACGACTCCCACTACTTTTCACAGCAGGAACCCTTTCGTCATCATCCGTGGCACCCCCCTTACAGCACACCAATACGTCGACGATATTCTACGCCCCATTTTGTTGCCCTTCACAGCAAGCCATCCTTGGCTTACATTTCAGCAAGAAAATGCCCGACTGCACACGGGGAGAGTTTCTGCTGCTTGTCTCATGCCTGTGAAACCCTACCTTGGCCAGTAAGGTCACCAAATCTATCCCAAATCGAGAAATTTTGGAGCATTATTGGCAAGACCATCGAACCAGCTAGGGATGTTGAGGATGTAACGAGTCAGTTGCACAGCGTTTGGCACGCTATTCCCCAGGAGGACATCCAACAACGCTTTTAATTAATGCCAACTGTTTGCATAGGGGCCAGAGATGGACAAACGCATTATTGACTTGTTCAGTTTGTGAAGTTCTTCCTCTTGAATAAATCATCAAATTTGCCTGAAACTGCAATCGTTTATTTATCTGTATACGTTCATCAGATCTACCGATTTCCGCCCCATTCGGACAATTCCTTTTTTCTTTGTCGTCTTCTTTTGTTGTGAATTTAATTATTCGTGTTTAGTGGATTAATCATATAAATCATGAAGTACAGTATTGACAATATTATCCCGAGTGCAACACTTTTAAATGTCAAATGGTTCAAATGGCTCTGATCACTATGGGACTCAACTGCTGTGGTCATAAGTCCCCCAGAACTTAGAACTACTTAAACCTAACTAACCTAAGGACATCACACACATCCATGCCCGAGGCAGGATTCGAACCTGCGACCGTAGCGGTCGTGCGGTTCCAGACTGTAGCGCCTTTAACCGCTCGGCCACTCCGGCCGGCTTTTAAATGTCCATAGAAAATTTGTTCCTAGGCATATGAACCTCATGTACCATGGACCATGTTTCACACTTGGAGAAACCTTAATTTTCTGGGTCAAGTTTTGTAATTTCAGAGAAAGACCGCAGACCACAAAATCTGAATGCCATAGTTTAAAAATGGAATAAGGACACATATTAAACTTCTATTATAAGGCTGGCTAGCTAGAGCCGATAGTCTGAAAAGTGTTGCAAGATACAACACTCTCCCCTAGGCTACGACTTAAAGTGCGACAACCCCATAAAAATAATCGTGTTTCAGGCAGATACCAGATATATTCATTGGAGGATGGTTCAAATGGCTCTCAGCACTATGGGACTTGACATCTGAGGTCATCAGTCCCCTAAAATTTAGAACTACTTAAACCACACTAACCTAAGGACATCACACACATCCGTTCCGGGGCAGGATTCGAACCTGCGACCGTAGCAGCAGCGCGGTTCCAGACTGAAGCGCCTACAACCGCTCGCTCAGTCCGACCGGCTTCATTGGAGGTCAAATGTCAAATGTGTGTGAAATCTTATGGGACTTAACTGTTAAGGTCATCAGTCCCTAAGCTTACACACTACTTAACCTAAATTATCCTGAGGACACACACACACACACCCATGCCCGAGGGAGGACGCGAACCTCCGCCGGGACCAGCCACACAGTCACTGCAGCGCCTTAGACCGTTCATTGGAGGAATAGTCAGGAAGTGTGGTCTACTGACGAAGGAAGTAATTTACGATAAGCCTTTTTCGACCGGTACTTGATCATTGTTTTTCAGTCTTGGACCCTTACCAAGTAACACTGATATACGAAATAGAAAACATCCATAGAAGAGCAGCGCGTTACGTCGTGAGTTCGTTTCGTAAGCGGGACAGCGTCATGTAAATGCTCATCAGCCTCCAGAGTCAGACGCTATACGGCAGTTGTTCATGGTGCGGTTTACTATTGAGAGCATACATTCAGAGTCCTCCCACATACTGCTTCCTTCATCATAAATCTTTCGAAAAGATAACGAAGATAAGATTACAGACACCAGCTGCCAACATGACACTTCCCACCATTCGCGATTGGTACGGGAAAGAAAGTGACACTGATATATGAATTATCCTTCAGACAGGCAGTAAGTTTGTTTGCAAAGAACATTTGTAGATAACGAAAAGAATGGGGAAGGGGAGCCCGCACTTAAGCCTTACGAAAGAGTAAGGGGGGCGACCAGGGTACAGCCCAGTGTCAAATTCAGACTTACACTGTTGTTATTTCTAAGGTACCTTAGTGGATATTTTTATAAAGAAGAAATACAGGTAGGCTAATCTACAACCCGCACTGCAGAGAGCGTGTTTGGTCAACGTCTACAACCTTCTAGACTTTGATATTCACTGAAGACTGAATCACAATACTAATTTGAGACTTAAGAGTTGTGATGGCTGAAGTTTCAGCAAGCGAACTGGTCATGCTGATCACGGATTTCGAGATTCAGATTCTCTCAGCATTTGCTTTAGGCGTCTGCTAGCATAGCTCTGTGGAGGGTTCACGTGTTCTGCCTAAATCTTCGACTGATAGGCTAGTGCTAGGTCTGTCGGAGTCACTGGAATGCTAGTTTACTACATATATATATATAATGTAGTAGAAAATGTCAGAAGTTTCATAAGGCTGTTCGCTGTCTATAAGAAGGTTGGTGGGTGGGTTGCTTGGTTGGTTGATTTGGAGGAGGGGACCAAACAGCGAGGTCATCGGTCCCGTCGGATTAAGAAGGGATGGGGAAGGAACTCAGCCGTGCCCTTTCAAAGAAACCATCCCGGCATTTGTCTGCAACGATTTAGGGAAATCACAGAAAACCTAAATCAGGATGGCCGGACATGAGTTTGAACCGTCGTCCTCCCGAATGCGAGTCCAGTATACTAACCACTGCGCCACCTCACTCGAGTCTAAAAATGGAGATACATATTCAATATTGAAATATGATACCAGATTGCTGATTAACTATTAATTTGTTTAACCAATTGGCTAAAATAATACCAGAGCTTTACTGACAAGCGTTATATGTAATTTGTATGATGCTCATGTTGTAAGATAACCATTTCTACTGTATATATATCAGATAAGGATTTTTGTGTAAGGCGCTTGTACAGGAAATTATCGCGTTTTTCAGAACAATTCTTTTTGGCACTATCTAATTCCTTTGTAAATTTCTTTCAATTATTCTTCATGGGAGATGATCTTGGTTACCACATACACACAAAGCTCAGTGGAAATAATTATGCTGGATGGCTTCATGCAGTTTGCTGTGCCACTATGTGTAGTATCACACCACTTCTCACCTTAAGAAAGATGGATCAATGGAAACACTGCTATCACGGCAATTCTACTGCAATGATTCTAGCTCTTCAAATTATGGATTTTCAGTGGAGGTCGTGACAAGACACTTCATCCTCCCTGAGTCTACCTGGATAACATACTTATTTTGAGCTCTGTGGGTTGTCAGTATTGTGCTCCCCGAGTATTATGCGCCAGGAATGTGCCCATGCTAGCATGTTGGTGCCACTGTCACAAGCGCGCATGTGTGTGACAAAACAGTGATGCGTGCGACATTTTGCTGTGGTATTTTTTCCCTCCCATTCCATGACGTTGTTCTTACACGTTTTCTCAATAATTTTGAACAGACAATTGTAAGCATTCTTGTATCATACTGTCAATGTGTACATCTCTCTTGCTTTATCTGAACTGCCGGCCGCGGTGGTCTCGCGGTTCTAGGCGCTCAGTCCGGAGCCGCGCGACTGCTACGGTCGCAGGTTCGAATCCTGCCTCGGGCATGGATGTGTGTGATGTCCTTAGGTTAGTTAGGTTTAAGTAGTTCCAAGTTCTAGGGGACTGATGACCACAGATGTTAAGTCCCATAGTGCTCAGAGCCATTTGAACCATTTTTTTTATCTGAACTGACAAAAATATTCAATTGTCTTCATAAGATTTTCTTCAGCATTTGAGCAAACAATTGTAACTGCTTGTAAAGTTTTGTACCATGTTGCATGAAATGTGTATATGTTTATTACTTCATTTGAATTGACAGAATTTTTTATTTTGCCTTGTGCGTTTTTTATAACATTTGTACTGTTAACTGTAATGACATTGTAGTGCTTTGTAACTTATTGTAAAACCGTACGTCTTTATGCCACTGTATTCGACTGATCTGGATTTCCACAGGAAGCATCTTGTTATGCCATGTCTTCTGTATCACGACTAATATGAAAAATGAGTTATTACTGGAAGCTTTGTACGCTTGTTTGCTTGTATATGTACTGTTTTACTTGTATTTCAACTTATAACCCATATTTATCTCACTTTGTACCTTTTCACTTATATTTTGTCTAGATTATCACCCCCCCCCCCCCAAGGTATTTGTAACCACGCATTTTGCAACATCATTTTGTCATTGTTTCTTTTGCAGAATATTATGAGTACCTCCTACTATTGTATCAGCAGAAACCACTCTGCGAAATTCGTGTTTAATAGGGGAGGAGTGATAAAAGGAGGCTGTTCCATTTGCCATGAAGATTTTCAGGTAGTAGTGAATGAAGCTGTGGATCTGATAAATGTACTCAACATCTGTAATATAGATATAACCATATTCTTTGTAAGACTGTGTTTGAGACCAGAGATGTTGGTCACAGTAGGTCAGAGAGTAGCTGTCAGAGTGTATTGGTTTGAAAAGCATGGAAGCTGGTGTGTTGTTTAGTGGAGGCAGCATTATTTAAAAAGTTTTGTAATAGTGTGTCTTGAGGAAAGATGTTAAGCAAGTGAGATTATATTAACGGAAGAATGATAAAAACTAACTTTCAAGAAACCCAGTCTTTTTATACTTGTAATTGTGCAGTTTCTTATTCTTACAACATTGAGTAAGGTTGAAATTCACTGTAGACATTTTTTTAAGCACATGACCTTGTCTTATACTTGAAACAATTGTAAAGGAGGGCAATTGTACAGATGAGAGTTCCTAAGAAATGTTTTGTTAACTTGTCTAGGTGTCAGAACCTTATGAAAATGTGTACTATTCTCATGTCTTAATGAAGTGTAGTTAAAATTGGTGTCTTTGTTCTCATTTATCAGTCATTAAAATTTGTTCCCCATTTTCATTTTTACTTTCAAGACTCTGTTTGCACATTCGCACTGCACATCATGAGTCATGTACTGAGAAGCATTATACGAAAATTGGTAAGATACCATGTTGCACTGCACATAGCGAGGATGGCAAATGATATTTGATTGTTGACAGTCACATCATTATTCCAAACAGCAACAAAAAGCAGAGCAGACGAGCGTTCCATGTGCACAGGTAGGCCAACAAATTTAATTACCATCAAAGTTCATGTCCACAGTAAGGTACTGTGATCGTCAGAGTGTATCTGTGATGTAAGGTGGCAGAGTAAATGGTCAGATTCTCACCTTACATGAGAGCTTTATGCATCGCAATGGGAAGGTGAATATGACACCTAACTTAATTCGGCAGTAATGAGCAAATTTGCCTACCAGTATGTAATGCAAAAAGGGATGACACTCAATCGACGGTAATTAACACACCATTCCTGTAATGCATGTTTGAGCGGAAGGTGAAACAAGCAGCGTGCAGCATTTTAGTTTGGAATTCAGAGGGACGAGGGCAGAGGCAAGGCTGCGCTACAGGGGGTACCGTGGAAACCATTTAAAGGGGTGTCCCATGCGGAAATTGAACAACCGGCCAAGTGACTCAGATGGGGAGAGCGAGTATAACGGCCCATCTGAGGGAGGACAGGAAAGAAAGATTTTAGAAAACTGTGTTTCGGAATTCCAAATGGATACGAAACAAGATCAGTGACGCCTTTTCGATCACATGTCCAGCAAGTAGTACACACAGGAGAGAGTCAATGTAAGCATTTAGGCGTCTGGAACAGACACAAAATGTCCGATTGGCGGAACGTGCTAGGAAGGAGAAAAGAGCCAAAGTTTCGACCCGATTTAATGGTAGGGACCCTGCAATTGGTAGAGAGAGTTCCACAAAATAAGAGGAACGCTCCTATTGGTCGCAAAAAGCCGTGACGTGAAGAACAAAAGAACCCAGGTGGGGAGACAGTTCGGATATGAGTAAGATAAGACGGAAATTTTCGAGGACTCTTCTCTGATCTGGCGACAAGCGCAGAACAGAGCACATAACGCTCTGTACGACGCAGAGGAGTAATTTATGTGAACACTGCGTTCACAGCGGCTGATATCCAGCTAGAAATTAGCTGTAGCATCGTGTAGTTCCAACTGTGGAGAAACGAACCAGCCAATTACTTAATTGTTCTTGTGATAACTGAGGGTGCATTATAATATGCAAAATGCTCCAACCATGAGCGTGTATATCGCCACATTCTAAGACAGGGGATGAGTACATGTTCTCTTGCATAATGAGAAACATAAGGAAAGTTTCTGCTAGAAAATTCAGCGAAGGTGTAATTACTGAAGTTAGAATCTTCTGAGTTATTAGCCCACATCAAAATGGTTCAAATGGCTCTGAGCACCACAGGACTTAACATCTGAGGTCATCAGTCCCCTAGAACTTAGAACTATTTAAACCTAATTAACCTAGGGATATCACACACATCCATGCCTGAGGCAGGATTCGAACCGGCGGCCATAGCGATCACACGGTTCCAGACTCAAGTGACTTGAACGACTCGGCCACAGCGGCCGGCAGGCCGCATCATATTTCTGCTAAAATTATGGGCGTTTTGACCCCTCTGCTGGAATCTTCCTCAGAATCTTATGGTGTCCACTAGTGTTCTAGCAGTAGTGGACACCATAAGATCTTGAGGAAGATCCCAGCAGAGGGGTCGAAAAGTCTATCACTTTAGTAGAAATATGACGTAGCCTAATAACCCAGTGACGATGGCCACGAAAGCCTGCAGAATTACATAAAGTTGAAATTAGTTTTATGGGAATTTCAGCGGAAGAAAGCGACCTAGCACACGACAGCTCATCGCAGCTTAAGGTAAATACCGCGAGCAGAGGTGTAAACTTGTTGGTTCACCAGCTTGCGTCCACTGTAAGCTCGAGCGACCTTGGGTAATCTTTTGCTCAGTTTGTCACATAACTAACCATCCAACATAGACTTGATTGCCATCCTAAAAATAGTACCGAACTTTAAACCGGAATCGGACGATTTTTGTAGTACTGACCAACATCATAAAGTAAGTGTAGGAACAATTTTGTAAGGAAACTTCTAGTTAAACTTTAATGTTGTCATGTTTAGGATAATTTAACCTTCTAAGAGTTAAAATTTAATATTGTTGTGTTTAGGATTATTTAATTTTTTGATGTTGATGAGATGCGTTATACTGACAACTGTTTTTTGTTGTAACATTGAAAATTGTGTAAAAGCGTGAATTTTTGTGCTAATATTGCGACATTAAACATGTCATTTCAACTTACACAGTTGCCTTCAATACTAGAATAAGTAAACCAAAAAATATTGCACCTTACAAACGGCGCCCTGCCAGGAAGGCAGTTGGTCTACCTGGATGTCAATTAGTCAAATTAGTAAGAAAAATAAAATTTTTGAATTTTGAAAAAAAAAACTTTTTTTCATGTTGTTTTGTGACGAGGTTACCCAATATATGAAAGTGTATAGTGGACAGAATACAGTAAATGAGTGATCCAAAGTGTAGAAAAGTTGTTAGCAAGTAGAAGAACATTTGCCATTGCGTAGAAGTAGCTTGTGCATGATCTTGCTGGCGCGCGCGAAGTTATTCACGGCGTTGTTGGGTTGGGTTTGAAAATCCACAAACAGTGAACAGTGTTGCTAAAGATGTGTACATAATCTAAGAAACTTTCTATGATATTTTCGAAACGTGTAAGATCATATAACTTCATGTTGACGAGAGCGCAAGCTCGCGCAATTCGAGAAAGACAGAGGTCAGTGAGACGATCAGAGATGAAGGAAGAACGGAGAGTGACGCAGAGAGGTCAAACTGAAGATCTTGGCAAGATATAGATAAACGTAGAACAAAAAGTATCGAGTGAGAGTCACGGAACGGAACGTTATAGTGCAGAGGGAATGGTAGCAGCTTCACGATTGGTATCATAGTCTGAGAATGCACGAAAACAAATGACGGATCTAGTGGGTTAGGAATAGAGTCAGAGGACGAGCAACTTTGGTATGTGGAACCAAATATAGTAATTTTGAACCAAACGGGACAGTTTCCAACAGAAAGAATGTGTGTAAGTGCGTCTGCACTATGCACAGAAGTCGGTGAAACGCTACGTGAAAGACGCGAACGGCAAAATTTTCATCAAATGGTGACAGGTGGAGATGATGAAGAGTCAGACAGTGTGTTTGCAATATTGAAGCAACTCACTATGGTCGTAAAGCAGACAAATGCAGGGTTAGCAGACTTAGAAACGGTGGATTTAAAAACAGAAAGAGCTAATTTTAAAACGGGAACTAATGCAAGGTTAGAAGATTTAAAAACTGAAACGGCGAAGTTAAAAACATAGACAAATGCTGCATCAAATAGATCAAATAGGTTCCAATTTGAAACTTACGCTGGGTTCAAAAAAGTCTGCGGAGATCAGCAAAAACTACGAACAGAAGTCAATGAACAGTTTACTGAAATACGGAGAGAGGCGAGAGACTCTCGCGAGCTTATACAATCGTTAATGGCTGACCGGAAAAAGTTGCTTTCTGACGTTGACCAGGTGCAGGATGCAGTGTCTAACGTTAATCAAAGAGTGGAGAAGTTAGCACGTATGACGTCTGGTAAGGCGCAACAAATCGTGGAAGAGCTCAATGCCAGAAAACGTGTCACGCGAGCCGCATTAAAACGATTCGTCACACGCATTGAAAACATAGTCTCGTTATGAAGACCTTCGTACAGAATTGAAACAGTGTATGGAGAATCGTACAGAAAACAGCAGCGAGATGATGGAATCGCTAGTATCATCCAACATAGTGATGGACAGAAATCCAGAAATAACAAAGTCAGTTGCGCAATCTTCCGTAGCAGTAGCGGAAACACAAAAACGTCATGAAATTCCAGTCCTATATCCACAAGAGGTTGCGTCCATAATTACGGAAGCGAAACAAAAGCAAATAGGAAAAGAACAGTTAACACTGCTGAGCGAAGCAGGTGATGTGCGGTCACAGCAGACAAGGGAGCGAGAAACGGTAAACGCGCGCATTCCAACAGAGCGGCAGCCGACCGTCCGAAAGTACGCGAGTGACGCGAGAACAGAGCAAGTTACGGCGACACATGTACCAATTTCGCAATTTCCAAATCACAGTACAACAGGTTATAGACCCGAAGACAATATGAATATAATAGAAAGGCAAAACACTGGACCATTAACGGGAAATGTATACGAATCTTTCAGTCCGATACACGAGGAACGGTACGGTGTAGATAACTGCACACCATTGAGTAGATTCGATGCTAGATGGGACATAAATACGTCATATCAAGACCCAAATGTGGTAGATCGAGTACAAGAGAACATGACACAGTCGAAGGGAACGAGTAATGTTGGGAGAACACAAATGCCGTATGGTGAAAGAGAAATATTTGACAATGATCACTTTTTGACAGCCGGCCGGAGTGGCCGTGCGGTTCTGGGCGCTACAGTCTGGAGCCGAGCAGGTTCGAATCCTGCCTCGGGCATGGGTGTATGTGATGTCCTTAGGTTAGTTAGGTTTAATTAGTTCTAAGTTCTAGCCGACTGATGACCTCAGAAGTTAAGTCGCATAGTGCTCAGAGCCATTTGAACCAACTTTTTGACAGTCAGAAAATTCCAACATTACAAAGAAAGTGGGAACGGCTTACATCCACGCACATTAATAAATTAATTTCAAATCGGTTTACCAGACCGTTGGCCACTTACCCATAAAATTGACTTCATTTGTGGGCATATGAACGGCGCAATAGCGGAATCCATGCAAAGAGTAGCTGTAAACTGTCAATTATATGAGCAATTTAAATCCGCATTCTTGGAGCGATACTGGTCCACAGAAACACAAAATAGAATATTGGATGAGTTATTAAAGAAAGAGTTGTTCGAAAATTAAGGAGAAAAGGAACCTCTTAGATTTTTCGGGGAAATGGCAAAAAAGAATCAGTGTTTAGATAAGTGATGGGGAACTGATACGGATGTGCACAATGAAGTTACCATTAAGGTATCAGCAGTCATTGATTGGTAGGGTAGGAGATAATATACAAGCATTTAAAGGAATGTTAAGAGAACTTGAATTCATATTCAGTGATGATGACGCAAAGAAACAACGTACAATCAGGGAAAACAATAATAGGGGGCATAACAGCAACCGATCAGGTTTTAATAATAATAATTGCAATGGAAATAATAACGTAGGAAAAGGTAATAGTTCTAGAAGGAGTGGTAATCTCCCATGGGATAACAATAATAATTTTGTTTTTGGAAACGCACAGAGGGCAAATAACAATTATGGTTTCGGTGGGCCGCGGAAATAGAATGGTGGATTTGGTCCTAGAAATTACGGTGGTAACTATGATCTGAGATACAGTCCCCGTGCGAAAGAAGGCGGAAGGTTTAGGGGTTTTCAGCAGCAAAATCCAGGTTATCCGGGTGATAAGGGAATCTCCAGAACGCAGAACGGTTGGGAAAATCAAGCTTCAGCGTTACAAAACACGCGAAATGATCCGGCAGAAGAAGTCCCAGGTAAAAGACAGAATTGACGATATGAACGGTACGGAGACCAATAGTAATACCAAAGTTAGAAGTTAAGTCCTTCCAGTACCTAAAGTAAAACATCGACATTTTGTAAAATTCGCACCAAGCAATAGGAAGGTTACAGCGTTGAAAACAAATTCTTTCCTACGTACAAAGGCCCTTTGGAAGTAAGTAAAGTAGTCCATAACAACGCTTTGAATTGATGAATCCAAAAACAGGAAAATCATTAGATTTGCACCAGGTGAGCCATTTAAGAGTATATAAGGGTTAAACAAAAGAAAAAAGAGTAACTCCACACGAGAATTTAGTTGTATTAAATGTCCAGAAATCAAAGACTATGAAAGATATCAAAATGCACGCAGATAAAACTTTTAACTTGCACTTATCTCAGTTAAATAAATAAAATAAATGTTGTTAGTAAGGTAAATGGAGAATGATGAAGAAAAGACAGGAAAATAAGAACTAAAGTAACTCTTCTACAAACTAAATGTGTTCTGGAGAAAGAGTTGAAAGAGTTGAAAGTAAGGAGAAAAACAGAAATCAGCATATGGATAGTTTGATGAAATAATAGTAGACGTAGTGTGGAGGAAGAAGTTGCCTTTTGTAGACGAAAGGAAGAGAAGAAGTAGGAAGGAAACAGATAATTAGGTGGGAAGAAGATAGGCATTTTTAATCTGTTCGGTCGAGGACTGTGAACAAATAATTGAGGAGATATTTTGGGGGGAATATGTGAAGCATATATGAGTTGTGGAATATATTGAAATAGAAATATGAGGGAAATAAGTATAAGAAGTCATTAGGAGGTAATGATTAGGAAAGAGAATTGAAGTATTTAGTTAAGCAAGAAACGTTATTTTGTGGAAGGAGGTGAACAGTGGGAAGATAAACTAACCTAGAAAAAATTTCAATAAGGAAGAGTATGATGAGGGAATAAAGGAATATAAAAGTTTACTATAGAGAAGAAAGGAGAAAGGGATAAGTACAACAGAGAAAAAGAAATTTTAAGCTATAAAAACAACGCAATAGAACAACAGAGAAAATTTTTGAAGGGGAAAATATCAATAAAGCAGAGATAAAGCGTATTTTGAAATTCTATTACAGCTAACGACAAAAAGAAGAGATTGCAGAGAAAAGGACGCTGGAGTCGGAGTCAAGGTGCGAAGTTTTCAAAATAAGATAACATACTTGTAGTTAGAAAAAAAAAGAAGTAAAGTTTGAAAGTCACTATCTTACTAACCGTCATGACTATCAGTTTCACTCTTACTAAACATCGTGATGAAGACGAGGAAACCATGACCCTTATATTAAGAAAATGGGGAAAGAATGGAAAAAAGTATATAGGGATAAGAAAAACTGTTTTGGATAGAGTAATAATACTTTTTGTAAGGTCAGGAAAAGAAGTTCAATGTTTGTAAAGTTCTAGCGTAATTTAATAGAGAAACATTATATTAGATATGAAGTCAGCATCATTGTGCTCAGATCGACGACAAGACTGAGGAGTGCGGCTAGGCGTGAGAGGAAGGGACTCTTGAGTGTGAGTGCCTGGTACGTCAGCTTACGTGATAACGAAAGAAAAGGCCTTGATGGAAGCAACGTTCCTAGAAGATAACTCCTCTGCGGAAAAGTTTGGAGAGCTACAACGCAGCCTGGATATAATCAACATGTACCACGACGTGAGCTTTATTCATATGAAAGCCACACACAAGCGTTATAGCAATGGTTTTGCGAAAGTGTTCGATACGTGACACTTTTATCGCGAACTATTCAAAGCAGCATATGAAGAGATAATGGTAGTCCACCGAAACGGAACGGAGGCGGACATATTACGGCGAGGACGAGCGGGGCTTAGATTCACCGCAGGAAGAAGAAGAAGAAACGCATTTCTGTAACTCAATGTGCAGAATAGCAGAAACTGTTATCAGACCATACGAAATTCGACAACTGCAAAACAATCCCTGAATACTCACGGGACGGAACAAGAAAGCGACGGAAAGCTGTTCAACTTATCAAGATGAACAACCGATTACAACAAAGAATACACAACAATTGCAAAGAAGACACCATGAACGGATTAAATGAGAACGAGGTTAAACATGTCTTAAATCCTAATTCCCGTTCCAGAGAAGAACGAAGATACAAGTGAGAAGACAGCAAGATGCACCAAGAACAGAAGATGCAACGCAGAAGGTTTGGAAGAAGGAAGAGCCTGGACCAGAAGAGATCAAGAAACCTTTTCAAATCCCTACCCATACAAGACCATTGCTTCATTTAACTACCAACGAGAACCCAATTTAACTGTTCTAGCGATATAAGTATCCGACATTCTTTATGGCAAATTGCAACACCTTCAGAAGTCATACCGAAAAATGGAAGATAACAACTCGTATGGAAACCTAGAGACGAAGTGACCAACGGTGAACCGGAATAAAGACTCGACGAAAGAAGAAGAAAAAATTTTTTGCTGCCAAAAGAGATCTCCAATACGACGTCACCATGGGCGTATGCAACATGAGACAAAGGCAACCACGCACTGACGACACGCTCAGACCTTCAGCAACCTTTCTCTCTGCCGACCGTCATTCCACAACGAACGGAAACGCTGCGAGACGCATTCCAAGCGTCGTTCCATGCTCAACACAGACACGGCGAGGCACACGACTGACCGTCATTCCATGTTCGACGGAGACACGTCGAAACACTCGAAGAAAAAAAAAAGACAATTTTTAATAAACCATGTTAAAGATGGAGGAGAAAGAACTGTCTGTGACAGACCGGAAAAAGGGAAATTTTTTATTGTGTTTAAAAATATGCGTATCTGAAGATTTTAGGTGTTAGCAATAGATCTTTCTTAACGATTTTTTTTATTTTATCTTGACATGTCAATAATATTTTCTTATATTGCATTTTTTTCAACATATTTAAGTTAGAAAAACCTAATATTAACATTTTGAAGGGTTAAGATTCTAGAGTAATGTGTTCATTAAAAATGTAGTATAGAGAAATATGAAGTGGTTTAGCTATTCCATGATGGAAATTTAAATTTTGTAAAGTAATCAGTAGCATTAAAAATTTAATATGTTTGTGAAAGCCAAATTTGAAAATTTTTGTAAAGACTTTTGGGGAATATAACCATGTTAATGTATATGATTATGCCTATAAAGTCATGGATATGGTTGAGTTATAGATCATAAAGCTTAATTGTAAGACATGAATATGTCATCGATTAGGATTAATATGAAACCTAGGGAACAGTAACATTTATTACAAAAGGGGAGGTTAATATTAACTGAAGGTTACCACAACTTCAATACATATCCATCATCATTTAACATAAATTAGGAAAACAAAAAAATACCCGATCAGTCTCCAGAAAGGAAATTTTTGAGATGATTATATTAGGCAGATATTTTGAAAGAAAAAAATTCCTTAGAGTGGTTAAACAGAATTGTATAAAAAAATCAGAAAATTAGACTCAGTGTTAAATTGTAAAAGAAAAAAAAAAGAAAATCACTTAAGAGGTCTAATCCTTACACATGAAATCAAGTACGAGGGCGAGTCAAATGAAAACCTTAAATTTGTAATAACAAATCGAAATTTCGCGCCGTTATTCTGTAAGTTGGTAAGTGTGCTACAAACAGCGTGCAAAATGGCCTGTAGGTGGCAGCATACTGCAGATGCACACATACCATCGCAGTATCAGTAGGCCGCCCCACTTGCGAGTTGCACCAGGGAAGAACAGCGTTCTGATATTCGGTTTTTGCGTAGTGAAGGTGCGAAACCTATTGAAATTCATCGATGAATAAATGTTCAGTACGGTGATGCCTGTTTGTATTGTGCATGATGTGCTCCAGTTTCACAAAGTGTCTGCAAGATGGGTGCCACGGCAGCTGACTCCTGAAATGAGAGAACGACATGTTGATGCATGTGAAGAACTTCTTCGGCGCTTTGAACGAGAAGGTGATGGCTTCCTTGCAAGAATAGTTACTGGGGACGAAACCTGGGTTCACTTCCACCAACCGGAAACGAAGAGAGCGAGCAAGGAAGGGCGCCATTCCTCATCACCAAAACCAAAGAAGTTTCGAACAGAACCATCAGCAGGGAAGTTTATGCTGACTTTCTTTTGGGACGAAAAAGGCGTCATTTTGGAGCATTACATGCCTAGAGGGACCACTGTCACCAGTGCATCATACACAGATGTCCTATCTCCTAAAAAATCATCTGTGGCCTGCGATGAAATCAAAGCGATGTGGATTGCTGTCAGCAGGTGTCCTTTTGCAACATGACAATGCAAGGCCCCACACTGCCCATACAATAGTTGCAACAATCACAGACCTGCATTTTGAGTGTCTTCCTCATCCATCGTACTCACCAGGCCTTGCTCCAAGTGATTTCCATATGTTTCGACCACTCAAAGACGCAATGGGAGGAAAGAAGTTCCGTTCTGATGAAGAGGTACGCCATGCAGTGCATGAGTGGTTGCGCAGATGACCAAAAGAATTTTTTTCTAAAGGAATTTATGCACTCTGTAAGCGCAGGAGGACTTGCAGTGAGCATGGGGGAGATTATGTTGAAAAGTGATACAGCTTTGTATCAATTCTGCACAATAAATAATATTTAAAAAAATATGTAAGGTTTTCATTTGACTCACCCTCATACAATATAAAATAATGAGCCTGAATCGAACCGCTGTTTAAGTTACACAAAATATTAAAATAGTAAGTTGGTCAGTAAATATGTCAATTGCTATAGTCAGCAGTTTCAATCAATTTTGCACACCTAACTTAATTCGGCAGTAATGAGCAAATTTGCATATCAGTATGTAATGCAAAAAGGGATGGCACTCAATCGACAGTAATTAACACACCATTCCTATAATGCATGTTTGAGCGGAAGGTGAAATAAGCAGCTCAACGCTTTTTAGTTTGGAATTCAGAGGTATGAGGGCAGAGGAAAGGTTCAAATGGCTCTGAGCACTATGGGACTTAACTTCTGAGGTCATCAGTCCTCTAGAACTTAGAACTATTTAAACCTAACTAACCTAAGGACATCATACACATCCATGCCCAAGGCAGGATTCGAACCTGCGACAGTAGCGGCCAGTGGCAGAGGAAAGGCCACGTTACAGGGGGTACCATAGAACCCACTTAAAGGGGTGTCCCAGGAGGAAAGTCAATGAATGACCAGGTGACTCAGACGGGGAGAGCGAGTATAAAAGCCCATATGAGGGAGGACAGGAAAGAAAACTTTTATAAAACTGCATTTCAGAATTCCAAATGGATATAAAACAAGACCAGTGACGGATTTTCTATCATGTGTCCAGTGAGTGGTACACACGTGAGAGAGTCAATGTAAGCATTTAGGCGTCTGGAATGGGCAGAAAACGTCCGATTGGCGGAAACGCGCTAGGAAGGACAAAAGAGCCAAAGTTTCGACGCAATTTAATGGTAGAGATCTTGTGATTGGTAAAGAGAATTTCATCAAAATAAGAGGATCGCTCCTATTGGTCGAAAAAAGCCGTGACGTGAATAAAGAAAGAATCCAGGTGGGGAGACAATTCAGCTATGAGTAAGACAAGACGGAAATTTTCGGGGGCTCTTCTCTGAACTGTCGTCAAGCGCAGAACGGCGCGCATAACAATCTGTACGGCGCAGAGGAGTAATTTGTGTGAACACTGCGTTCACAGCGGTTGATATCTAGCTAGAAATTATCTGTAGCATAATTTAGCTCCAACTGTGGAGAAACGAACCAGCCAATTAGTTAATTGTTCTTGTGAGAACTGAGAGGGCATTGTAATATGCACGTTGCTCCAACTATCCACGTGTATATCTCCACATTCTAAGACTAGGGATGAGTACATGTTCTCTCGCATAACGAAAAACACAGGGAAAGTTTCTGCTGGAAAATTCAGCAGAGGTGTAATTAGTTCTATAGGAATTTCAGCGGAAGAGAGCGGCCTAGCACACGACAGCCCATCGCAGCTTAAGGCAAATACCGCGTGCAGAGGTGTAAACTTGTTGGTTCACCAGCTTGTGTCCACTGTAAACTCGAGCGACCTTGGGAAATCTTTTGCTCAATTTATCACATAACTAACCAACCAATGCAGACTTGATTGTCACCCAAAAATTGTACCGAACTTTGAACCGGAATCGGACGATTTTTGTAGTACTGACCTACATCATGACGTAAGTGTAGGAACAATTTTGTAAAGAAACTTCTAGTTAAACTTTAATGTTGTCATGTTAGGATAATTTAACCTTCTGAGAGTTAAAATTTAATATTGTTGTGTTTAGGATTATTTAATTTTTTGATGTTGACAAGATGCGTTATCCTGACGACTGTTTTTTGTTGTCGCATTAAAAATTGTGTAAAAGCGTGTATTTTTGTGTTAATATTGCGACATTAAACATGTCATTTCAACTTACACAGTTGCCTTCAATCCTAGAATAAGTAAACCACAAAATATAGCATCTTACAGTGAAAATAGTACCATATCAGTTCAGAGACTTAATACCAGTAGAAGATTTCAGTAAAATGCTATCTTGTGAATGTTCAAGCAGTTTTATCAAAAAGTCAGTTGCGTTAATTTTTATTTTTATTTGTCGTGTAGTTACATAATAGTTCTGGTACAGTGATTATTAGCATGTTTAAAGGCAAAGACGTGCGACATTCAGGGCCAACATTTTAATCTGAGTTATTTTGTTTTGCAGTCGGATGACATATGTACATTTCATTTGAGAACACATTCTTTGTTCGCAGTCTTATTGTTTGGTCTACCGGTTACTCTGGATTTCATATCGTGTAGCGGGAGCTCCACAATTTCTGTTCAAAATTAAATGTTGACATAGTTCTGTTGCCCTTCGCCGAGATTTACATATTTCGATATCAAAATAAGTTTTACATATTTCTCAGATATCAAATTGACACAAACACGAGCTTAATAATGTACCTATAAGGAACTTCCAACTCATTCACGAAAGAAATGGCTTACAAAACAGTTGTTCGACCGATTGTTGAATATTGCTCATCACTCTGAGACCGGTACCAGCTGGGACTAATAGAAGAAATAGACAAGATGCAATAAAGAGCGGCGCGCTTCGGTACGGGATCGTTTAGTTGGCTCGACAGCGTTATCGATATGTTCAACAAACTCCAGTGGCAGACACTACAAGAGCGGTCTTGTGCATCGCCGGCCACGGTGGTCTAGCGGTTCTAGGCGCGCAGTCCGGAACCGCGCGACTGCTACGGTCGCAGGTTCGAATCCTGCCTCGGGCATGGATGTGTGTGATGTCCTTAGGTTAGTTAGGTTTAAGTAGTTCTAAGTTCTAGGGGACTGATGACCTCAGCAGTTAAGTCCCATAGTGCTCAGAGCCATTTGAACCATTTCTTGTGCATCACGACAGGTTTATTATTTAAATTCTGGGAGATTACGTTCCAGGAAGAGGGGAGGCAACATATTACTTCCTCTAACACAGGTCTCATGAAATCACCACAACGAGAAAATTCGAGAAATTAGGGTTAATACGAAGATGAATCAACAATCCTTCCAATGCACTATTCACGAGTACAACAGGGGCACGGGGGATCAGTTAGTAGTTAGGTAGTACGCTCTGTCACACACCGACAGGTGGCTTGCGGAGTAGAAGTATTACTGCATGACGGAATGAATACTGGGAGTAATGGATTAGTCAGCTGAAAAAAAGACTTCAGGCCTTACGAACTCCCAGCGACATTAGGTGCCCCCCTTACTACAAAGTTCGGTTAAATGGACAACAACGTGGGCGTAGACACGGCCTGCCTTTACATGTTATTTTGGTCCCAACAAATTGCAGTACCTTAGTATCCAAAGATGCGTTAGTGGAGTTTGAAAAGTAACATCGAGTGTGATACACTCTGTAAGCCAGAAAGTTTCATATCAGCGCACACTCCGCTGCAGAGTGAAAATCTCATTCTGGAAACATCCCCCAGGCTGTGGCTAAGCCATGTCTCCACAGTATCCTTTCTTTCAGGAGTGCTAGTTCTGCAAGGTTCGCAGGAGAGCTTCTGTAAAGTTTGGAAGGTAGGAGACGGATACTGGCAGAAGTAAAGCTGTGAGTACCGGGCGTGAGTCGTGCTTCGATAGCTCAGATGGTAGAGCACTTGCCTGCGAAAGGCAAAGGTCCCGAGTTCGAGTCTCGGTCGGGCACACAGTTTTAATCTGCCAGAAAGTTTCATATCAGCGCACACTCCGCTGCAGAGTGAAAATCTCATTCTGGATACTGCAGTTTGATTATCGAACATACTCCCGTATGGACGAAATAGTAATAAACATCCCTGGCGGAGAGAAGCAACTGAAAGATTTGAAAACAAATAAATAGTCAGATGCAGATGGTATCTCAATCATAAAGAGTACCGGAAAAAAGCGCAGATGACTCGTGTGTATAAGACGGCGAACGGACTCGCAAATTACAGACCCATATCTTTAATACTGGTATGCTGCACAATCCTTAAACATACTCTGAGAGCCGGCAGGTGTGGCCGTGCGGTTCTAGGCGCTTCAGTCTGGAACCGCGTGACCGCTACGGTCGCAGGTTCGAATCCTGCCTGGGGCATGGATGTGTGTGATGTCCTTAGGTTAGTTAGGTTTAAGTAGTTCTAAGTTCTAGGAGACTGATGACCACAGATGTCCCATAGTCCCATAGTGCTCAGAGCCATTTGAACGATTTGAACCATACTCTGAGTTCGGACGTAATAAATTTTATAGACACCGAGAAGCTTATGTCCACGTATCTGCATGGTGTTAGAAAGCTTAATTCGTGCGAAACTCAGCTTGCCCTTTTCTCACAGGACAGACTGCGACCTGTGGATGAAGGGCAACACGCAGATTCTATATTTCTAGATTTCCAGAACGCCCCATTTCAGATTGTTGACGAAAGTACGAGCATACGGAACAGGTTCCCTGATATGCGAGTGGCTCGAAGACTTCTTAAGTAATAGAACGCAGTATGTTGTCCTCGACGATGTATGCTCACTAGAGACAAGGGTATCGTCAGAAGTGCCCCAAGGAAGTGTGGTAGTACCACAATTACTTTCGATTTGGCAGACAGGGTTGGCTGCATTGCGTGGTGTTTTCTGATGATGCTTTAGTGTATGGGAAGCTGTCAGAAGTTGAGTGGCTGTAGGAGGATACAAGATGACTTGGACAAAATTTCTAATCGGTGTGATGAATGGTGGCTAGTTCTGAATGTAGAAAAACGTAAATTAATGCGGATGAGTAGGAAAAACAAACCTGTAATATTTGGATGTAGCATTACTCGTAGTAGCATTCCGCTTGACACAGCCATGTCGTTTAAATATCTGAGCGTAACGTTGCAAAGCAATATGAAGTGGAACGACCACTTGATGATTGTGGTAGGGAAGGCAAATAGTCGACTTCGATTTATTGCGAGAATTCTCGGAAAATATGATTCATCTGTGAAGCAGACCGCGAATTAGACGCCAGTGCAACCTATTCTTGAGTACTGCTCAAGTGCGTGAGATCTGTACAAGGTCGAATTAAGGAAAGACATAAAGCAATTCAGAGGATGGCTGTTAGATTTATTACCAGTAGGTTCAAACAACACAAAAGTGTTACAATGATGTTTCGGGAACTCAAATGGGGATCCCTGGAACACTACTGAGAAAACTTAGAGGACCAGCATTTGAAGCTAAGATCAGAGCGGTTCTACTGCCTCCAGCATACATTTTGAGTAAGGACAACAAAGATACGATATGAGAAATTAGAGCTCATAAGAGGCATATAGACAGTCGTTTTCCCTCACTCTGTTTGTGAATGGAACAGAAAAGGACATGTAATTGTATAGGGTACCCTCCATCATGCACCGTACAGTAGCGTGTGGAGTCCGTTTATAGATGTAGATGTAGATGTGGAATACAGTACAGCAGTATTTCTGCAAGTCCTTAATAGGTTTCTTGAAGCATGTGGTATTGTCCTTAATAGGCTTCTTGAGGCATGTGGTATAGTGCACGCAAAATGCTCGGCCGCTAGATGCGCAATCGGCTGGGGAGGTGTAGGGAGAGTGGCTGTGGTGGGGCTTCGCTCAGAGTGCTGTAGCAGAAATACCGAGCGCTGGAGGGGAAGTGCCGTTCTAAACTGAAGCCTAAGCTCACATTTTTTGTAAATAGTAAGTGAGGCTCCTCCACGCCCACACCTGCATGGTGACCATTCAAAAAGCACTACCGTCACCTCTGC
The DNA here is from genome assembly GCF_023898315.1 of Schistocerca nitens. Classification (NCBI taxonomy): domain Eukaryota; kingdom Metazoa; phylum Arthropoda; class Insecta; order Orthoptera; family Acrididae; genus Schistocerca; species Schistocerca nitens. The sequence continues at coordinate 514,867,297 of NC_064621.1, forward strand.
TTTTGTTAGTATCTAAAAAGAATTCCGCCGAAAACGCATCGATTTATTTTCGCCTGGCTTGTTCCATTTGTAGCTTTCAGAGAAGCGTCATTAGTGGCGAATTTTGAGTAAAACCTACACATTTCTTTGGTTTCCAAGTCAAAATTTGCCTCTTTTGTCAAAACACAGCAGAGTTTACACTGTCTCACGTCACTAACATCCACCCCCGGTAGCTGAGGGATGCCGGCGATCAGCGTGTTCGGTCAGAGGGTTAGCTGCCTTTGTAATAAAAAGTTGAGTCAACGGCTCAACACTGAACTTGAATGGGTGTCATGGGAGATCCGCACCAGACAAATACAACGAACAAAATCGAGCAAAAATGACAACAATTTAAAAAAAGTGGGTAGCGCAACAGAATGTCAATCTTAATGGCCTGGGTTCGATTCCCGGCTGAGTCGGAGATTTTCTCTGCTCAGGGACTGGGTGTTGTGTTGTCCTAATCATCATCATTTCATCCCCATCGACGCGCAAGTCGCCGAAGTGGCGTCAAATAGAATGACTTACACCCGGCGAACGGTCTAACCGACGGGAGGCCCTAGTGACACGACATTTACATTTTACCTCACTAAGATGTTGTGCATACACAACTGCGAGAGAATTGTGAAATAGCGGTTTATTAATGAGGAAAATTAAAGTCAGTAGCTTATGAGAAAGTACATCCTCGGTACAAAAAAAGGTGTAATGTCTTCACATATGTTGTTCCGAAACCCGTAGAATTTCTCCTTTCATCAGCTGTCGGCAGCCCTCAAAATTACATTCTTTCACTGAAAAAGTCTGTACTTGATGTAAAAACACGATAGATAATGAAGTTTTACATAATAGCGATATAGTAAAAATACTCTCTCTTTGTATGCTATCATTTGCCAAAATCTCATTTCGATATCTGAAACCGTGTATGAAATATGAGGAATGTTGTGGATATTTCACTCTGGCTTTATCGCCGGTGTGGCGCAATCGCACGCAAATGAGTGAGCTACGTCAGAACAATTTTCTTGAGATTGGTGACAGATAGACACCTCTACCCAAAAACTAAAGAAAAAATCAATATGTTAGCTAAATTTCATACGCAACAACATATTATGTAATATCCACCAAACGCAAAATCATAGCGACCTCTATTTTTCATTGCACACTTTTCCGAATTTCGCGCAGTCTTACTTTCACGTAAATATCACAATAACTAGGACCATTAACAAAATGATGATCACATCATCATGAACGTGGCATATACAGCTACATGTAAAGCGATTTATTTATTTATTTTTATTTTTATTTTTATTTATTTATTTATTTTTTTTTTTTTTTTGCCGAATAATTTCCGTAAATTCGTTTGAGGCAGATTGCTGGGTGCGCGCTTCTATTCTATCATCACTGATCGTCCGAAAGGTGAGAAACACTTATCGGCGTCCCCTTCCAGACAAACGAATGAACTCGCTCAGTACTTACTCGAAAACTAGTCACTGTGCGTCAGCCACTGATAGTGTCACAGATTTGTTTCATCAATTTCGCATCAGCCGAATATGGCGGCCAGTGCATCAACATGAGTGCATTGTTATGCCCCTGTAGCACCAGTCTGGCTAGTCACACTGGACCGTTATCCAGCTGGAAGATGCTGAAGCTGTCGGGGAAGATGTCAGACATGTAGGGACTTAGATGGTCCACAATAACACTCACGTAGACCACCGCTGTTACCATCTCAAGTCTCACCGTAGACCAGGTAAAAGTCGTCTAGAACACTGTACTGCTCCCACCGGTCTGCATCCGTGCTATCGTTCATGTTTCGAACAGCCGTTCCCCTGGACGACGACATATCGGGACATGGCCATCAGTCTGGCGTAAAAAGGAACTGGCTTCATCGGATAAGGTGACATGTAGCCATTGATTTACGGTCCAGTCTCGATGACCCCGTGCCCTCTATAACTTTAGCTGACGATGCCGCTGGGTCATCATGAGAACACGAAGTGTTGTGAAACCTCATGTTCAACAATGCCCGCTGAACAGTGTGTTCCGTGTTGCACAACACAGACACCATCAGATCAACAGATCACCTACAGATCACTGCCCATCCTACTTTAAAGAGCGGGTAAGTCGCCAACGTCCACATTGTGTGATAGGGAGGGGATATGCAATACTTTGTCGACTGCTTGTGGTATCACTGTCTTTCAAACACCATCTGTACGCATTTGACAGCATGTGCTACCTAATATGTTCCAAAACGCTGCACATAAAGACGAGATTTTTCCGGGTTCATTCCTCGAGTTCAGTTGTTGATAGAACGGTAAGGTCAACAGAAGGATCGTCTTAGTGTAACCGCCCTACTGTACAGAGTCAGAGTTTGAATATTACACACTTCCTCCAGTTTAGGCAAACGGAGCAATCGGTTAGTTGTTTTGTGTATATGGGTATATGTGATCTATGGTGCGCCATTAAGGGCTTATGGAGGCATCATTTAGTTTATGGGCAGTTCTTGAGAAAATCCGAAAATATGGTTCTGAGCCGCAGGTTGCAAGACGGCTAAGCACAGCAAATGTCTGAAATTTTTATGATACACTACTGGCCATTAAAATTGCTACACCAAGAAGAAATGCAGATGAGAAACGGGTGAATGCACTGAAAAGCTAATTATTTGCATGTCACAGAATCTTCTTCCTGCCGGTTAAATTTCGCGTCTGTAACGCGTCATCTTCGTGGTGTAGCAATTTTAATGGCCAGTAGTGTATATTCCCAAGATCCCGATCTCGAACAATTCTGAAAATTTTCTCGATATCTTTATCGGATTCTGAGCTAAAAAGATTCAAAATTATTCTACTTGAACATGTAAAATACTCTTATAAAATCCAGTGTTAGGTGAAACCTAAATAATAAACAACCGTAGAAAACTGCTCAGTTTTAACGGTATATTCTCTACACATTTATGTAGAAGTGCAATCTTCCCGGTTTCAAAATTATTTATCCGTTTTCGACAAACACCCCAGAAACGTGGTTTTTGGGTACCAAAACTGAGCCGTGGATTCCAACACCCGGCCAGTGTGGCCGAGCGGTTCTAGGCGCTTCAGTCTGGAACCGCGCGACCGCTACGGTCGCAGGTTCGAATCCTGCCTCGGGCATGGATGTGTGTGATGTCCTTAGGTTAGTTAGGTTTAAGTAGTTCTAAGTTCTAGGGGACTGATGACCACTGCAGTTAAGTCCCATAGTGCTCAGAGCCATTTGAACCATACACTTAGAATACGCACGTAATATCCGGTGTGAAGCATAAACGTAGTTTGTAAAGTGACACTACGAACAACTTAAATTGAAAGGAACACATAGAAAATATTGTGGGGAAAGCGAACCTAAGACAGCGATTTATTGGCAGCACACTTAGAAAATGCAACAGAGCTACTAAAGAGACTGCCTACGCTTCTCCGTCCTCTTTTTAGAATAGGGATCCTTTTAGAACAGGCATCCTTAGCAGATAGGATTGACGGAGTACGTCGAGAAAGTTCAAAGAGGGGTAGCACGTTTTGTATTATCGCGAAATAGAGGAGAGGGTGTCACTGAAATGATACAGGGTTTGCAGTGGACATCATTAAAGCATGGGCGTTTTTCGTTGCGGCGGAATCTTCTCACGAAATTTCAATCACCAACTTTTTCCTCTGAACTCGAAAATATTTTGCTGACACCTATCTACATAGGGAGAACCGATCATCATAATACAATAAGGGAAATCATAGCTCTCACAGAAAGATACAGATGTTCGTTTCTTCCGCGCACTGTACGTAATTGGAATAATAGAGAATTATTGTGAAGGTGGTTCAATGCACTCTCTGCCAAGCACTTAAATGTGCAGAGAATACGTGTAGATGTAGATGTAGATGTAGCACGGAGCAGTATGCTGTATCTTTTTGTTATGATCAGAAGCATTCAGGGGTCACAGTGTCGCATCACTGAAGCACAAGCATTTCAAATCCTCTCTGAGGTGTAAAATCAGTGTTGCGTTGTTTCAGTTTCACATAAGTAAACTACCAAAATTTTTCTGACCTATACAGTTCTTTTCATATGAGTGATATACCTTGCTGTACCAACGAAAAGAAGGGAACCGGCGGAAAAATTCTCCTATCAGAGCACCAAAAAAAATGCTAAATGTTTAAAAGTGGGATACCATTCTACCTTCCTCTGCATCTTTCGAAATTCACCCAAAAATTTTGTCAGACGAACATATTCGCCCTTTTTATACAGTGAGAGAAAAAGACAGTGTTAGTGGAAGTTTGACGAAAAATCTGTAGATACTGGAAGATAGTAGGCAATTATTATGGTATAGAAGGAGACAATTGCAGTGTGAGAGAAAGAGAGGGACACAGTGGTAGTGGAACATAGTTGACAGTGACAGAACAGTGCTAGGAAAACAGCGAAGGAGACAGTGCCATTGGGAGAGAAATAAAGAGAATGAGAAAATGACTGTAGGTGAAAACCAGTAATAATGAGAGAATGTATGACAATGACAATGCGGAAGAGAGAGATAATGACAGTGAGAAGAGGCAGCATCAGTGGGACGAATGAGATAGTAGGAGTAAGAGGGAGCAAGAGGGAGACAGTGACAGTAATGGCAGACATTTGTAGTAGGACAGAACTAAGGAGACTGTGGCTGTGAGACAGGTGACAGTGACACAAGGAGAAAATGACAATGAATTGGGCTGAATGAGTGAGTGAGAATAGGCGTATGGGTATGAGCGACTAACAGCGATAGGCTGGTGGGTGTGAGCGAATTACTGTTAGGTGAGCTTGTGGGAGTGAGATGTGAGCTGCATGATAAAAATAGTGCGAAACTGCTCCTATATAAACATTTCTGGGAACATTTTTAAAGATGCTGAGAAAGGTAGAGTGAGGCAGCTGGAACCCCACTTTTCAGTCAGAGTCTTTTAAAAGAGGAGCATATTCGCATTTTTTGTGCTACAACAGGAGCATTATTCCGCTCACGACAGTAGTAAGCGAACAGCCAACCAGCTTCGCTTTCAGCCACCGGATCATAACAATCTGACTTTTGTCCAAATCGCTTGTATCCGTGAATTTCCAAATTAGAGGCCGATATCTTCTCTATTTAATGTGCCTGTACTCTCGTTAAATTACGATACATATATTTCTTGAAAATATTATTATGTTAATAAAATATTACTATTTCAGTCAAATTGTCTGTATGTAGCATAATATTGCTACAATTGAAAAATTAGTAAAAACAATCTAGCAACGCTATGCAAATTCCAGCCACACACGATCGATATCTTACACTACTGGCCATTAAAATTGCTACACCATGAAGAAATGCAGATGATAAACGGGTATTCATTGCACAAATATATTATACTAGAACTGACATGTGATTACATTTTCACGCAATTTGGGTGCATAGATCCTGAGAAATCAGTACCCAGAACAACCACCTCTGGTCGTAATAACGGCCTTGATACGCCTGGGCATTGAGTCAAACAGAACAGGTACAGGTGTACACGTACAGCTGCCCATGCACCTACAACACGATACCACAGTTCATCAAGAGTAGTGGCTGGCGTATTGTGACGAGCCAGTTGCTCGGCCACCATTGATCAGACGTTTTCAATTGGTGAGAGATCTGGAGAATGTGCTGGCCAGGGCAGCAGTCGAACATTTTCTGTATCCAGAAAGGCCCGTAGAGGACCTGCAACATGCGGTCGTGCATTATCCTGCTGAAATGTAGGGTTTCGCAGGCATCGAATAAAGTGTAGAGCCACGGGTCGTAAAACATCTGAAATGTAACGTCCACTGTTCAAAGTGCCGTCAATGCGAACAAGAGGTTACCGAGGCGTGTAACCAATGGTACCCCAAACCATCACGCCGGGTGATACGCCAGTATGGCGATGACGAATGTGCGTTCACCGCGATGTCGCCAAACACGGATGCGACCTTCATGATGCTGTAAACAGAACCTGGATTCATCCGAAAAAATGACGTTTCGCCATTCGTGCACACAGGTTCGTCGTTGAGTACACCATCGCAGGCGCTCCTGTCTGTGATGCAGCGTCAAGGGTAACCGCAGCCATGGTCCCCGAGCTGATAGTCCATGCTGCTGCAAACGTCGTCGAACTGTTCGTGCAAATGATCGTTGTCTTGCAAACGTCCCCATCTGTTGACTCAGGGATCGAGACGTGGCTGCACGATCCGTTACAGCCATGCGCATAAGATGCCTGTCATCTCGACTGCTAGTGATACGACACCGTTGGGATCCATCACGGCGTTCCGTTTTACCCTCCTGAACCCACCGATTCCATATTCTGCTAACAGTCATTGGATCTCGACCAACGCGAGCAGCAACGTCGCGATACGATAAACCGCAATTGCGATAGGTTACAATCCGACCTATATCAAAGTCGGAAACGTGATGGTACGCATTTCTCCTCCTTACACGAGGCATCACAACAACGTTGCACCAGGCAATGCCGGTCAACTGCTGTTTGTGTATGAGAAATCGGTTGGAAACTTTGCTCATGTCAGCACGTTGTAGGTGTCGCCACCGGCGCCAACCTTGTGTGAATGCTCTGAAAAGCTAATCATTTGCATATCACAGCATCTTCTTCCTGTCGGTTAAATTTCGCTTCTGTAGCACGTCATCTTCGTGGTGTAGCAATTTTAATGGCCAGTAGTGTACAAACACATTACGACACAACGCTAGGCATCTTGATAATTATCCCTGAAAATAAAGATGCTTTTAGCTGTCACTTTGCTTTTCATCGTAGTAGGTCAAACATAATGTTGTCTTTATGATGAAAGTCGTCGTCCAATTGATGTATTACAGGCCAGGGCCTAATTACACACAATACTTTAAAATGACTGGCCAGTTCGTCACTAAAACTGCCCGGTCAAGGTCTCCAGCTTTGCTGGAAGAAAAATTATTAAACTATCTGCGTGCAAGAAACGTTTCTGTAAAACAATAATGTAAATTTTAAATGCGCCGCGTAATGGCGGCGGACTGCAACGCTCCAGCGATGCTATTTTCGCTTCGCTGCAGGCAGTGCTATAATTCTGAAAATTGTGATTATTTCACGCAGGTTTAACACTTCTATAAATAAAGCTCAACTGACATTTCAGCTTACTATCTATTTGAAATCGGCTCCGTAAATAGAATTAAATTACAGACCTGAATAATCAGTATACGTAATAACGCTTCGGAAGACAACTACAGAGAGAGAGGGAGAAAAAAATGGTTCAAATGGCTCTGAGCACTATGGGACTCAACTGCTGAGGTCATAAGTCCCCTAGAACTTAGAACTACTTAAACCTAACTAACCTAAGGACAACACACACATCCATGCCCGAGGCAGGATTCGAACCTGCGACAGTAGCGGTCGCGCGGTTCCAGACTGTAGCGCCAGAACCGCTCGGCCACCAGCGGCCGGCAGAGAGAGGGAGAGAGAAGACCTTTACATACATATAAATCGGTTGAAGACCGCGAATGAACACTAATAAGTACAACGATAACGTTTATTTTTCTGATACGTAATTATTGTCTTTTTCGTTTAAACTATTAATTTTCGCAGTTGTTCACATAAAACACTGTCGTTACATATTTCATGGACACACAACTTTTTTTCTATGTCTCACTTCACTTGCAAAAATCATTTTTATACATATTGGTATGGGAACGCTATCTCTGCTCCCTACTGTGTCTTGTACGTGCAAAGTCACCAGGCGACACTTACTCTCGTGTTGTAGTAATAGTGTATGTATACGTTCTTTTACCCTGTCACTCTTATTTGGTAAGGCTGCGACACACTAGTGCAATATTCTAGGATGATTCGCAGGAGTACTTTTCAAGAATTCTCTTTTGTTTTGCATTTCCCCAGTACGTGGCCTATAAATGAACCGGTCGCTGTCACCTGTTTTACCCATGATTCAGGCTGCATAATCATTCTCACTTCGTATGTTTACAAACTGTTACTCCAAGGTACGCACAATTGACTAACCAGAATTGTGGAACATCTCTGTGCATTTAAAAGACAATTTGAAAATCTTGTCAAAATTTGACTGGATATTTTTGTAGCTTTCTCAAATATGCCTAATTATGGATAATAACATCCCCTGCAAAAACATCTGATGTTACGAAAACTGTTGTCTTACAGGTTGTTTACAGTCTACACGAACAGTAAGGATACTAACAGACTTCTCCGGGGCACACCTGAACTTACTCATGCGTTACTCAGTCATAATAATACGAGGGGAGTTGGAAAATAAGTTTCCCCTGTCGACAGTGGTCAGAGTTGTGTGTGAAAGGGAAAAAAAGAGAATGAGACATTAAAGATAAGATATATCTTTATTTTTGCACATAGTTTCCAAGTACATAGAGACATTTGTCATACCGCTTTATAAGCTTCAAAAAGCCTTCCAGGAAAAAATCAGGGCGTTGCATACGGAAGAAGCGTTGAACGGCTTGTTTGACGTCAGCATTGCTTCCAAAGCGCCTTCCGCCGAGAGTCTTCTTCAAAGCAGGACACAGATGCAAGTCACTTGGTGCGAGATACGGACTGTAAGGCGGATGGTGTAGGTGCTCCCAACCAAGAGTTCAACATGGTCTTGCGTTGCCGTCGCCGTGTGTGGTCTCGCATTGTCATCTAACAGCAGAAAGGCAGATCTGAGAAGGCCAGGCCGCTTTTCCCGAATCACCTCTTTCAATTTCGACAGAGTACCGCGCAGCATTGATGGTTGCATCCTCCAGAAAGTCCAGCAGCAAAACTGCTTTGGCATCCCAGAAAACAGTGAGTAGCACTTTACCTGCAGACGGAGTGCTTTTGAACTTCTTTCGGACAGGTGATGACGGATGTTTCCACTCCATGGATGCGGCCTTCGATTCGGGCGTGTAATGGTGGACCCACGTTTCATCCCCCGTCACAATCCAAAACAGAAGGTCATTGCCAGATTCACGGTAACGCACGAGCTGTTCCAGGCTGAACGCCATGCTTTGTTCCATGTGTGTCGGGGTCAGCTGGCGGGGCACTCATCGTGCTGACACCTTCCTGCATCGAAGAATGTCGTGGATCATCTTGTGAGCTCGCTCATGTCCGATTCCAAGTTCTGCCGCTGCTCCATCGATGGTGATACGCCGGTTCGCTTTAATCATGTCATCTACCTTCCTGACATTTGGATCTGTAGTGTCCGTGCGCGTCCGTCCAGGTCTCGGTGTGTCCTGCACTTGCTGACGTCCATCACTGAATTGCTGACACCATCTCCGCACCACTTGCCTCGACATCACACCTGACCCATACACCTCAACATGGCGGTTACGAATTTCTGTGCCTGATATTCCACGTGCCCATTCATAGCGGATAACAACTCTCACTTCCGCCATTGACTACGACTCCAAAACACACATTCTCTCCATAGCTTCGGGAAAAGACTGAGCAGCTGGGCTCCGCTTTGCGCAGGCACTGCGACAGCACCATCTGCTTGATCGCGGTCAACCTCTACCCAATGGCGTATCGGTGTCTTGCACGTGCGCGCTCACTTGCCGTGTCGTCTTTCGCCAATATCACACAACGCTGCCCTCAGTCGACAGGGGAAACTTATTTTCCAACTCCCCCTCGTATTATGCAGCGTATTCCGCGGCAAGAAATTCTCAATCCAGTGACATATTCACTCTGACACGGTGACAGCATCTAACGATTACTGCTGAGCGTAGTTGCTCTTCCAAACAGCAGTCCATACGAGCAAACCAGTCGCGTCTTTATCTGCCGTTACTTGTACTTCAGGTACTGGGGCTATGCACGGTTCTGTTTAAAAAGAATACCTCGATGTAGTCATAGAGCCGAGTTGCGCACATCTGCTTTCATGTCCCGCAGCTAATACACTGCAAAAGGTTCTACGTTAGCAGCAATCTCATTGGCTGCGTTACATATTAATACGCGGATCAGCGGAAGCAGAATTTGGTCCGTCTCTAAGGCAGCGCCATCTCGCAGTGCGGAGTCAGACGAGCGCTGCGCCTGCGCTGTTGTGCTTAGTGGGGCGCGCTCTATTGGGAAAGTTGTGTACGTGCTGACTACGCAGAACTATGTACACAACAGGCTGGGATACATAGTTGCCGCATTACAGGCCAAATACTGCTGAGTCTACAGTATACAATAAGAATACACACATGAATCGAATGGTCGAAGGTTTCTATCAGTCGGCAATTGCGAATTATGAATGTAACATATAAATTTATTAACGAAAGATTTCAATTAAATAAAATCTACAGGTACTATCTTAACGTCTTTAAATGATGAGTACGATAGTAGAAGTACTTTTGAGAATGTGGTATATTTCTGCAAAACACTTATTGGTGTCGATGGTCCAGCAATTAAATAAAATATAAGTTGAATGACAGGAAACAATAGATTCCAACTGCACGTAATTAGTTAAGAGCGACAACATAGCTCGCGAGATATTACGCCTCCACTGCAGAAGCCACGGCAATCTCACAAGTACACAAGTCGGCACTCCGAAGTGTTTCTATCCGTCGCGACCACGCGCAAAATGCTCCACACTCCAAGTCTTTCCGCCGACTCCGCGTCCGTCGCGCCGTCGCGTCCAGCACTTCCCGTGTCCCGTGCGACTCTCCCTCGCGCCGTACTCTTCCGAACTACCTAGTTGGTTGGTTTTGGGGAACGAGACCAGACAGCGAGGTCATCGGTCTCATCGGATTACGGAAGGACGAGGAAGGAAGTCGGCAGTGCCCTTTGAAAGGAACCATCCCGGCATTTGCCTGGAGCGATTTAGGGAAATCACAGAAAACCTAAATCAGGATGGCCGGACGCGGGATTGAACCGTCGTCCTCCCGAATGCGAGTCCAGTGTCTAACCACTGCGCCACCTCGCTCGGTGAACTACCTAGTGTCCTCTCCGGAAACCATGCTCTTCTCCCACCTCCATCCAGTCTCCCCATTCACGAGAGTTGTGATTGGCTAAAGCGCTCCCACCATATCTTCAAGCGAACGCTCATTCACAAACATAATGAAACACATACGAAATTCTGGATTTACATTTAACAACTTGGAATGAAATAAATATTCCTACGGCTGGACCATAAACAAGCTCTAACCACATTATTAAATACATAAACAAATTAAATAAACATATATCAAAGGAACAGCAACAAAAGGTAGGCCAGTAGCCTAATGTCTCTGTGCTTTCTAAACACAGTAAATATTTAACCAATTTCTTCATGAGTAGTATATATGGGATATAAACAAAGACATAGATGAATAAATATATTTATAAGCATGCTGCTACCGTTCTTTCGTGTAACTGGGGAGTACTTATGGCCAGACGCGATCGATAATAACCGGTCACTTTGACCTCCAATAACTCATGTACTATTTAAGTTACATGACTGTAATTCATACCAATTTAGGTTTACACTAATAGCTTTTTAAGGACACGTAGATCGACGAAATCGGACGAACCGTTTAGATTTTGGAAATTCGTTGCTGGGTGTTCCTTGTATAATTTATCGTCAGATACTAAACTTTAAACTAATAAATATATTGAAAATCTGATTACACCGTCGGAATCGTCTTGCAAATAATAGTAATGCACATTTTTCTTTTTTAGGTTCAAATGGCTCTGAGCACTATGCGACTTAACTTCTGAGGTCATCGATCGCCTAGAACTTAGAACTGATTAAACCTATAACCTAAAGACATCACACACATCCATGCCCGAGGCAGGATTCGAACCTGCGACCGTAGCGGTCGCTCGGTTCCAGACTGTAGAACCGCACGGCCACTCCGGCCGGCTTCTTTTTTAGGTATCATGATTCATCTGGCTACTATTAATTTCTATACGAACTGTGAAATGTCTGCCATTATGGTTTCACTAAGTCCGCCGTCTTTGGCACTCCCAGCATAGACATCTCCTTCATCGACACAAAGCACCGTCCTCGTCACAGCAGAATTCCCAGCCACGCGGCTGGACCATACGCTGGGGCTACCCCTCTCGTCCGGCTAACGTTTGCCACCACGTGGTTGCTGCCGGGTCGCGGCTTTGACGAGCGTCCTGTGCGGCCGCCCCAACTCCGAACATTTAATATTTCCAGGGCGCCACAACTGGCCCGTTACCTCACAACACCTCATCCGAATGGCATCGCAGGACAGATCTACGTCCTCCCCGGCTCTGGCGCAACAGTGGAACAGTGTAACACATCGTACAGTATCAGGGGTGACATCCGTCGTCGTTTATTATGGCCCCACTCTACCTACCTTTGACGAAAGTGCAAAAACATGCTCGACGGCAGTGGTGTAAGGAACGACGTCACTGGGGACAGGAATGGCCTCAGACAGTGTTTACGGACGAATCAGGTTCTGTTTGTTGGAAAACGAGGGCTTTGGTTCGCCGAAGACAGGGGGAGCGGCATCACAGTGATTGCATTTGCACAAGACATACAGCGCTATCTAAAGGCCTTATGGTGTGTGTGTGTGGGAGGATGGGGGGGGGGGGGGTACTCAGCCATTCATGTACTAAATTGATAGGATAGGGCAACCTGCCCTGAGTCAAGAGAAAGCCACTCACTCGCTGGAAGAACTTCAGGGCCATCGTCAGCTGCGCTGGTGTGCATCATCACGATCGCAGCTGGGAATGTCGCTGACAGCGGCATTCGAACAGCTAACACTCGGCCCCACTCTTGCACTGTCAGCAATGCTGGACACCTAATGTTTCGCATGAGAGACGTCCAGCCTCAGCCAAGTTGTTCCTTATTTACTACGGCCGACAGCCAGAGTAAAGAAATTAACTGAACAAATCTACTGTTGTCCTGACGTCTCATTTCACTCTCCACAGGTGACAATCCAAAGGTTATTTAACATTTCTAAGCGAATATTTTAATTACCTATGGTAAACATACGAGAGTTGGAACTTAAATAGCGGAAATTATTTATTCACAATCGATACAAAAGAGTTGCATGTTTGCACTTATTACTGCCCTTCAAAGTAGTTACCAGCGTTGTGTAGAACCCGTTGCCAGCGATGTGGAAGCCGTAGTATACAGTTAGCAGAGCCTGTTCTGTTGATGATGCGAATGGAGCGGTCTTCTGCCTGTCGAATCTCTGGAACAGTTCTGAAGCGAATGCCACGAAATGGTTCCTTCATCTTCGGAATAAAATCAAATTCGCAAGGACTTAAGTCCGGGGAGTATGTTGGATGGTACAGTACTTCCCAGTTCCATCGTCCGAACAGACCAGCCACAGCTTGCGCTGTGTACGTCCGCGCATTGTCGTGCAAAATAATGGGTGGCTTGCGCAGAAAGTGTCGCCGCTTCTTTCGCAAAGATGGTCGCAGGTGATGCTCCAAAAACGAACAATAATACTGTGCACTGACGGTCTGCCGTGGAGGAACGTAATGCGTTAGGATAACACCATCACAGTCGTACACGAGAATCACCATAGCTTTCACCATACTGGGGCTCTGACGCACTTTCGACTTTCGCGGCGACCCATAACGACGTCATTCTTTGGATTGGCGTTTCAATTCTGGCTCGTACGATGTGGCCCATGTCTCATCCAGTGTTATGATACAGCGTAAGAAAGTCTCTCCTTCGCGCTCATAGCTCTCCAAGTGCGTCTGAGCAGCGTCGTAATGCATCCACTTCTGCATTTCCGTCAAGTCATGTGGAACCCACTGTAATGCAATTTTTCGCATGCCCAGGCGTTCCTTCAGGATGCGAAGCACCGTCGTATGCATTAATCCGGTTTTGTGGCGAGCTCACGAATCGTATGGCGTTGATCACTGTACACTAACGCGGCAACAGCATGCACTTCTTCTTCAGAGACTCTAGGACGACCTGCCACAGTTTGCCGACCTTCGTTGAAGGCTTTCACCCGACGTGCCACTGTCCTGTACGGCAATGCCGATTCCAAGAACGCCTCTTGAAGACCTTGATGACACTGTCGTGCTGTACGACCCCTGGCACATTCAATCTTGATCCAACTCCGTTGTTCCTGTTTCGAAAACATGGTGACACCGTTACGTTAGACCGCTCACTCACAAGTGACTGTTTCCCTCGATTGTGCGCACGCCGCTGTCGTGGGACGGACGAGTCCATTTGCTCGGAGGTAAGGTAGGTATGTCAACAACGTGTTCTACCAGCGAGAATAGTAGATTCCGTTGCATAGTTATAGAGAGAGAGAGAGAGAGAGAGAGAGTGTTCCAGAAACAGTCTGAAAGCTTAGCTTGAAATGGTGTTGCAGGGTATGTTGTGCTGCGAAATAATTGTTAAGAAAACGATTCGATACCTTGCGCAGTTACCGACTCAATTAGCATTGAAGTTACCCAATCACGCCATTGCGAGCGCAAATTCAGGGGGCCTGCCACATACGATTAGTGTCAATTGTTCCTATAGCGTAGATGACGGCGCACAAGACTGCTCATCCTATCGCTCGGGTTCGATCCTTACAACCGTCCCACGTCCAATTTTTGTATCGCATTCTAGTTCGGTTTTAGGAAACCAAACTAAGCATACATATGATCAGTTCAGTACTAATTAACAGGGAAATGGCGCAACATATTGAATTTTTTTCTTAACAATTATTTCTCAGCGCAACCTACACTACAACATCTTTACAGGCTTTTCGGATTGTTCTGACCACCCTATATTGCATAGTCAACAAGGAAATAATACTGCAGATTTGAGAGACAATGGAATGAAAACGATTTCACTGCAAAAATATTGAATTACACTTTAGAAATGATTTCAAAATGCAGAAAAAAGTTATTCTCATTCGTTAAAACCCAAGAAATGTGTAATACTGTGTGAACCAGAATTTGCAGTTTGATGTAGTCGGAAGTACTGATTCTGAATTTTTTATGAGCGTCAGTGTCAGAAAAACATTACTATTACAATGTTTCTCACCCTCAGGATCCGACAAGACCATCTGTTCAAATGGTTCAAATGGCTCTCAGCACTATGGGACTTAACATCTGAGGTCATCAGTCCCCTAGAACTTAGAACTACTTAAACCTAACTAACCTAAGGACATCACACACATCCATGCCCGAGGCAGGATTCGAACCTGCGACCGTAGCGGTCGCTCGGTTCCAGACTGAAGCGCCTAGAATCTCTCGGCCACTCCGGCCGGCCAACACCATCTGTCTTGTACAAACTGGTTTCACACAAATCATGCTTTGCGTGTGGGAAAGTCGCCTGATTCGACCGAAGCAAACAAACTGATTTGAAATTCGCCAATCGTCCTGCGAAGTTTGAACATTTAGGCAATGAGGTCGGATGCACTGAGATCGCACACGCACTGGCACACTGATTCGAAGTGATCGGCGGTCTTCAGTCGATGGCGGGCGTCGGCGGAATCCTCATGTCGGCGCAACTGCGAACGCTGCTTTAGTCGTGTGGGCCGTCACAGCTGCACAGTTTTGTAATCCGGCACGTCAGCGACCGCGTGACGGGTTCGTCGCAGTCCGAGGCGTTTGTGGTTTGTGAAAAGCAACCGACGCAATGGCGCGGTTGTCACTGGATCAAACCGCAGCAGGCGATGAATGGCTGTCAGCACGGTATCTCTCCTGTCCCAGCTCTCCCACGTCTAGCCGACGCTACGAGCCGAGCTGTATGGTTCTTAAACTCATGTGGACAAGCTAGTGAACATCTCGGGCAGTCAATGGATTAGTCTGAGGGTGGCTACAAGCTAATGCAGGTGAGGAGAGAAAACAATCGCGCTGTTTTCGAATGCGGTAGAAGGGGGTGTGGTGCGTCGGTTAAATATCTAGGCGTAACGTTGTAAAGCAACATTAAATGAAACGAGCACTAAAGGTCGGTGTTAATGAAGGAGAATTGTGCACTTCGGCTTATTGGTAGTATCCGAGGGAAGTGTAACTCATCTATAAAGGAGACCACATACAGAACACTTGAGCGACCAATTCTTGAGTATTGCTCGAGTGTTTGGGATCCCCAGCAGGTCGGATTCAACCATTCCAAAGGCGTGCAGTTAGATTTGTTACCGATAGGTTCGATCAACACGCAGGTAATACCGAAATGCTTCGTGAACTCACAACGGAATTCCTGGAGAGAGGAAGATGATGTTTTTGGAAACACTACTGAAAAGTTTCGATAACCGGTATCGGCAACAGATTGCAGGGCAATCCTACTGCCACCAATATACGAGTACATTACGCGTAAGGATGGAGAAAAGTATTCAAAAGAATCAGATCTTGTACGGAAGCATATAGCGGTTTTTTCCTCGCTGCATTTGAGAGTGGAACAGGAATGTAGCGCAAAGTATGTGATAGAATAAAAGTGCCCTCTAAATCTGTTGCCTCCTGAGAATATGAGAGAATCGAGAGACCACACCGAAATTCAAAGATAAATTCATGTCAAAAGCAACGTGTGCATAACGATGTATGGTTTCCTAAACTAACTGCGCAATCGTCTCGTGTATTAGTTCGTTTTGTAACACATATTGCCGCCCGCTGTGGACGAGCAGTTCTAGGCGCTTCAGTCCGGAACCGAGCTGCTGCTACGGTCGCAGGTTCG
The DNA here is from genome assembly GCF_023898315.1 of Schistocerca nitens. Classification (NCBI taxonomy): domain Eukaryota; kingdom Metazoa; phylum Arthropoda; class Insecta; order Orthoptera; family Acrididae; genus Schistocerca; species Schistocerca nitens. Next base: position 514,883,848 of record NC_064621.1, read on the forward strand.
AATCCTGCCTCGGGCATGGATGTGTCTGATGTCCTTAGATTAGTTACGTTTGAGTAGTTCTAAGTCTAGGGGACTGATGACCTCAGAAGTTAAGTCCCATAATGTTCAGAGCCATTTGAACCATAAACAAGAAAGCACTAATAACACATTAATGTGATCAGTAATACGAAGTGAAAGGAACTACCAAATAATAACACTGAAACGAACTTAAATCAGAGCTAAATTTAACTGCAAAAAGCTCGCAAGGAACAAGTGGGACGGTGGTGTCTATTGTCTTAATAGGCCATTCTCGAAAAAGCACAACCGTGGATGCGCGTGCAGTGATTGGTCTGATGATGCCAGGAAGACGTAAGACATCGACATCCAAGAGACAAAATCTGTTCCGTCGCGGGTAAGTCCTCAAATCCCTGACCAAGTATTAAATCACGAGACCTACTCAAGTTTAGAAGGAACGGATCGAAAAATACCTGCTTTCCTTCTCAGGTAGACTATGCTGAAAAATAATCTCATCATGGCCGATGAACCGGAGAGTTAGGTGCCGCACACGGCGGCGCCTGCTGCCAGCCTCTAGTCATCAGCTGAGATGTGATAGGCTGACCCTCAGGAATACAAGTTGAAACGTCCCCTTTTAACAATTTTACACGACTGTGCTTAACCTGACACACAATATTTATAGCGCAACGCAATCTGACTTTCAAAATTCCCTACAAAAGAATGGCCCTGACTAACATTAAACTATACCTTTCACAAATCACTTACCTCACAAAAATCTTCGCTGCTCAAGCTACTGCAATACAGCGAGCGCCACTACTGCCAGCTAAATAAAAGATTCAAACTATGGAAGGCACTAACTACTGATAGGGATAGTTAGCAAATGAAAGATATTAATAGAGAACAAACAATGTATTTACCTTTATATCATCATTTATAAATGTAGCAGTTCATGACAAATTACAAAGCTCCGCCATCTCTCTCCCCACATCCACCACTGCTGGCGGCTCACCTCCAACTGCCAACGCTACGCGCTGTTCACAGCCAGCTGCCTAACACTACAATGGCGAGTATTACAACAATGCAAAGCAGCCACAGACTGCACACAGCACAGCCAGTGATTTTTTTATACAGAGGTGGCGTTACCAATAAAAAAACCTAAACAGCCTACTTACATAGCCCCCATGCTCCCCACAAAAAATTTTACAAATTGGTTGGGGCAGTGGCCAATACATATTTGTTAAAATTTTTCATAATCGTAATTACAATAACAAAGAAATCAAATGCACACACTTATTGATACAATGTTGGTCAAAAGCTAAAATTTTCTCACAGTCCATAAAAACAGTCCTGATCATTCATCACATTGCAGTGTTTTTCTCAAAGTCTGAGCAGTAAAAGAAAATGCACACGGAAGTAGTGGATTTCCATGCAGTCTTGAAGAAGTAGCGTTGTCCTTCCAATGGAAAGACCGTGCTGACTCTTGACATGCAGGCAGGTAATGGGCCACAACAGAGCAAACCCACAGCGGAGTCAATCGAAGTTTTGAAGAGTATTGGTGGGTAGGTCATCACAGAGCAGACCCACTGTAGTCCTGGTAGAGATTACGGTATTGGTGGGCCACCAGAGGTGCAGACCCACTGCAGTCCTTGTGGAAATAATGGTATTGGTGAGTCATCAAAGGTGTAGACCCACTGTAGTCCTTGTAGAAATGACGGTACTGGTGGGCCACCAGAGGTGCAGACCCACTGTAGTCCTTGTAGAGATGGCCAGCAGCCATCTGTTGTGACTGTGCAGGTACACAATCACCATTGAAGAGTCTTGCGGACAATATAGCAAGTCCATAACCACCACTTGTGCACTCACAAAGTTTTTTTTTTTTTTAATCGTCCTTAGAACCAGCAATGCTGTTATCCAGTCCCTTGCTGAATTATTAACACACATACAAACACTAACAGTCCCTACTTCTCACATATTGTCCATATACTATGACCAACAGAAACGTGTGCAGTGAAATGTAACTTACAAGTTACTTAATTTAATGACCTGGTGTCAATTACAATTTTATAACATAAGAATACAATTACAAAGATACAAAATACATCATTAAAGAACATAACAATACAGATAACATTTGTAGTACAGGCTTTACAAAAGAATAAAAATGTATACATCAGTGTTACATAAATAATGACATAAGCACATACATAAAAGATCAGAATAACCCTCGAAACATCAACTTCACACATGAGCAACAAAACAGAACAGATAAATAATGTCTAACATCTTTACAAAGAAAATAACATATTATAAATGCAAATTATATTTGATGATAACAGTATTCCTCATCATAGTGAATGTAGCTTAGTACTAGAACAGAAAAAATTCTATGAAACTACACAAAGACAGGAAGAAAACAAATACACAAGGGTACACAAACACATAGTGGGATAACACAAAAGGAAAGGACAGGGTTTGTTTTCAGTGTATCATTTGGTACTGCAGTCCAACGCAAAACTTCATTCTGTAGATCTTTCGTCTTATTTCAACCTTTGCTTCCACCAAAAAAATCCTATCCAAGCATGCTTTCTGTATTTATTTCACATATTTCTTAACTCATTATTTATTTCCAAGAAAATCCTACCTATATCTGTCGTCCCTAAACCCTACTTTTTTGGTTCATATTCTCTTCCAAAATACCCTTTTTTTTGGCCAAAGCATTTTCTTTAAGCTTCTCAATGCATTTCTTCCAATCCATCATAGTTTCTTATATAGTCTACCCCCTCTTAAGCTAACTTAAATCTACTGAGCTCAGATGCTAAACTAAGGGACAAGGCAATGCAGCATCACATAAAACAATTAATATAAACAGCAATAAAAAAACGCAGATTTGCGAAGCAAGCAGCATTAAGAAATTAGCAAAGCAATTGTAATATTACAACTAATCTAAGGCAATGTGCAGCAAACAATAAAAATAAATCATTAGTAAAACTGGCTTAACAGAATAACACAAAGTCAAATTCAATAACACTATGCCTGGCAAACAGCAGCAACTTATACCTAAACATGACATAGCTCAAGCAGAAAAAATATTACGGTAAAGATGGCCATGTTTAAAACTTACGTCACATCTTAACACTAGAGTGATGCATCACAAAAACCTACTCTACGAAAAAAATTACCAAGTAGTTGAAAAGAAAATTATGTATGCAGTTCCTGTTATTAGTCCCTTCTTATTGTTCTTTCCATTCCAAGAGCTCCTTATTCGAAGAATGTGGGTCATAAAATAATTATTTAATAGATCTGTTGACAGAAAGTGTCCACATTAGCAAATGAATTTTTTTATTTTTATTTTTTTATTTTTTTTTTTAATATAAAACCCATGCTGCAACACAGCTGGAAACTAGATATCAAATGAAATAAGCAACTATGAAAGGCAAAGCATAAAAATATCAGTCAATAGTCATGTGACATTTCATAAGTTACTAGAAAAATCTATCAACTAGAGAGACAGTAGTCATAATCAGGTGTATAGACATAAAAATATTTCTCATCATTTCATTAGGCATCCAGTGTAATCATATGTTTTCAAGTTCGACCGTGTCGTTTTTACGATGCTTTCTACAAAGGAATGTCAGAAGCGAGGTTAATGGCCTCTTTTTTTCTCCACCTAATGGCTTTTTCTCCGGGCGGCTGGCCCAGCTGCGCGCCATTACGCATTACATCAAGGTCACTTACCTTTCTTAACGAAATATTTACGACAGCAGTTTTCGCTACAGCGACAGTCTCATATAAAAATATTTCACAGGTCAAGAATTAGCGTTGCAAATCTGTAGAAACAAAATCCTATAAATATAAGTGTCCAAAAAAAATATTCGTAAGCATTGTGATACATTCACGCATTTACACACATTTCATAACTCTTAAAGCACGAATCTTGGTTTCCAGCATCCTTTTTCCCTAACCACTACTCATTATTCCTTACTTTATTACACATATACATATTCGTCGACACGTCTTCAATATTTCATCTTAGAAATCCGTAGCATAATCAAATTCCTCATATACGGTAGCATCATCTTATTGATCATAAACATATCTAAACAGCATAATACACATCGTCGTCGTAAAAATAACATCATAACACCTCAGTCAAATCTCTCAATCGTCGTAGCTTTCTGCAATAATATCAAAACCTAAAAAAAAATTCTCTGCTCATTTCAATGGTGTCATCTACCTCAAACGTACTTTAAAAATTATGATCCCATACCAAATACATCATTCAAAGCTCTCATAGTACCACAATGGTTCCGAAAAAATATGAACAGTTTACAAAGTACAGACAAAATACAGTTTCATAAGTGTGAAGTTATCCAACTGTGTAATTGCGTAAACATGTGTCACTGATGCAGTAAAATAAATGTTTGTTTCTTTGTTAAATAATCGGATAGCTGTGTAATTTGTGTGTTAGAGAAATATGGTACCGATGTGTAAAGTTGTATAAGCAAATACCATATTAGCTAGGGCTCCTTGTGCTCGCCAAACACATGGTACCCAAAGTAAGCGTGTACCCCCCTGAGGATATGTGTCCTGTAGCGCTAAACTGTGCGTCATGTTGTAAGATAATCTCTGTGGAAGTCTCGTAGTCATCGTCCTCCGAAAGCTAAGTTCTGCAGAAGTCAATGTACTTACCTGATGATACACAAAAGTGAAATGCTTTGCGTATAGATATCTTAGTTATTACGCTTATTGTTGTGATGAAGAAAGTACTGGGCTGTAACGTATTGTTGTGCTATGGAAAAGGCTGCCTCATTGTTGCTATACCACAAAAGTTACTACAGTGGGTATACGTCGTTGCTGACTCACCAGTACCATAATCTCTACAAGGACTACAGTGGGTCTACATCTTTGATGATCCATCAGTACCATTATTTCTACAAGGACTGCAGTGGGTCTGCTCTGTGATGACCTACCCACAAATACTCTTCAAAACTTCGACTGACTCTGTGGTGGGTTTGCTCTGTTGTGGCCCATTACCTGTCAGCATGTCAAGAGTCAGCACTGTCTTTCCGTTGGAAGGACAACGCTACTTCTTCAAGACTGCATGGAAATCCACTACTTCCGTGTGCATTTTCTTTTACTGCTCAGACTTTGAGAAAAACACTGCTATTTTACCGTCATGAACGATCAGGACTGTCTTTATGGACTGTGAGAAAATTTTAGCTTTTGACCAACATTGTATCAATAAGTGTGTGCATTTGATTTCTTTGTTATTGTAATTGTGAAAAAAATTTTAACAAATATGTATTGGCCACTGCCCAAACCAATTTGTAAAAATTTTTGTGGGGAGCATGGGGGCTATGTAAGTAGGCTGTTTAGGTTCTTTTATTGGTAACGCCACCTCAGTATGAAAATCACTGGCTGTGCCGTGTGCAGTCTGTGGCTGCTTTGCATTGTTGTAATACTCGCCATTGTAGTGTTAGGCAGCTGGCTGTGAACAGCGCGTAGCGTTGCGCAGTTGGAGGTGAGCCACCAGCAGTGGTGGATGTGGGGAGAGAGATGGCGGAGCTTTGTAATTTGTCATGAACTGCTACATTTATAAATGATGATATAAAGGTAAATACATTGTTTGTTCTCTATTAATATCTTTCATTTGCTAACTATCCCTATCCGTAGTTAGTGCCTTCCATAGTTTGAATCTTTTATTTAGCTGGCAGTAGTGGCGCTCGCTGTATTGCAGTAGCTTGAGCAGCGAAGATTTTTGTGAGGTAAGTGATTTGTGAAAGGTATAGTTTAATGTTAGTCAGGGCCATTCTTTTGTAGGGAATTTTGAAAGTCAGATTGCGTTGCGGTATAAATATTGTGTGTCAGGTTAAGCACAGGCCTGTATAAATTGTTAGAAAGGGGACGTTTCATATGGCAGGGTCGCCATATGAAACGTCCCCTTTTAACAATTTTACACGACTGTGCTTAACCTGACACACAATATTTATAGCGCAACGCAATCTGACTTTCAAAATTCCCTACAAAAGAATGGCCCTGACTAACATTAAACTATACCTTTCACAAATCACTTACCTCACAAAAATCTTCGCTGCTCAAGCTACTGCAATACAGCGAGCGCCACTACTGCCAGCTAAATAAAAGATTCAAACTATGGAAGGCACTAACTACTGATAGGGATAGTTAGCAAATGAAAGATATTAATAGAGAACAAACAATGTATTTACCTTTATATCATCATTTATAAATGTAGCAGTTCATGACAAATTACAAAGCTCCGCCATCTCTCTCCCCACATCCACCACTGCTGGCGGCTCACCTCCAACTGCCAACGCTACGCGCTGTTCACAGCCAGCTGCCTAACACTACAATGGCGAGTATTACAACAATGCAAAGCAGCCACAGACTGCACACAGCACAGCCAGTGATTTTTTTATACAGAGGTGGCGTTACCAATAAAAAAACCTAAACAGCCTACTTACAAAGTCTGCATTCTGTCATGTCTCTGAAGTCAGAGCGTCCATTTGTCGACACCTCCTCTGTACAAGATTCACAAAAAGAACACTCTACCAATGGGATGTCTCCACTAAACAGTGGCCAATGTGGTATTTTTTAAAACTAGTTGTCCAACGCCCCACCTAGCAAAATGTCTTGTAAGTTATCCAAGGAACTGCCTCCCTGCACATACAATCCTCAGAAAATCAAGCACCTAATTCCCACTTCTCAGATATATTTTAACGTCGCCCAATGCGGTGTTTTCCTGCGTCTGAAATCTCTAGAGAACAGCGTCCTAATCTCCCACTTAGAGACTCCTTCGTAGATCACAGAATGAGCTATCTTACCGCATTGTGTGAGAGAGAAATTCTCACTCCACATAGAGTGCCGGCTGTCACACTTCCTCCGCCACAAGGGAAGAAAAAATATCTTTTAATACGAGTAATAAACAGACGCCGAGAAAGCAAAGATGAATATCTCCCAACCGCCCGGGCACCATCCAGTTTTTTTGGAAAAGCTCGTCGGCGAAAAACATTCCACTTCTTTGAACAGAGAGCTTGGTTTGTAAAAATAATTTATTCCGCACTGGGCCAAAGCGTGACACAGTTCATCATACTGGCAATTTTTAGCTAGAATTGGGGAATGCACAGCGCATGGCCACAGTCCGTGGAATCTAGTCAGTCACACCCCGACGCCGCCCAACCGGGCAGTGCAGGACCCATAAATGCCCACCTGTTCCAGGTGGCCTAGTCGTTGGACACTGGGTGCTCTCCCTAAGGACCTCCGTGAGCTGGCCGCCAGGGACCCCTGCCCCTTTCTACTGTGAGGCCCGTTCATCTCCGTCAGATTCGTAAAGACCAACAAATACGGGATGTGCATTTAATTACAGAGACAAAGCTAAAATAAGACAGACTTTAGCGGCTGGATCCGTGGAGACACCGGTACCAACCATATTATCAGCATAAGATATTTATTCATCGGTAGAAACACGATACCGGTTACAATAAAGCGAACCATTGACAATGATATATGGTGTACTAGTATATATACAGAGGCGACGAATGAAAATTTTTACCGAGGCTGGGATTCGACCCAGGTCTGCCGCTCACTAGGCGGATGTGCTGACCACTACGCCACCCTGGCACAGTGGTTTGGCACAACTGCACGGACTACCTTAGCACGCCTCCCTCTTCAATGCAAATTCCCATTCAAGCCTCAGCCCACTTGGTATTCTTGCTAAACTCGGACAGCATTGTAGAGGCTCTCCAACTGAGTGGACTGAGGCATGTATCGTAACTGGACTGAAGAGGGAGGCGTGCTAGAATAGTCCAAGCAGTCATGTGAAGCCACTCGGCCAGGGTGGCGTAGTGGTTAGCGCATCTGCCTATTGAGCGGGAGACTGGGGTCGAATCCTGACCTTGGTACAAATTTTCATTCGCCTCTTCGGTCTGCATATATACAGTATAGATGTTTGAGACCTGGAAAGGTCTCTGGAACCATAAAGGTTCATTTAACGATGTATGAGTATATCAGTCCACCATCTGACTGATGCATTTCATCATGCAGTGCTTAACAGGATAAAACCGACGTATGTAAATGTAATTTGAGGAGTACACCAAGGGACGATTGTAGAGACTATACGTAAGCGTGATAACACTGCGGAGGTACTAAATAGATTCCAGTGGTACACTGTACTGCAAGACAGGTGCTGTGCATCACGAACAGTGTTACGATTGAAATATGTAAACCACACGTTTCAAGAAGATATGACCACTAAGAGAAAATCAGAGCAATTAAATTAGTGATTACGATGAGGTTTACACACATTTTTCCGATGCACATTCACAAATGCAACGTGGGAGGGGGAAATGACAGTGACAACCCATGATGTGTCCCACGGGGAAGTAGATTTACATGTATGTGATCATTGCCAGTAAACTGACTCCTCCCACAACATTCCGAATAAATCCATGTAAATGTTTCACAGAAAATGTTATTAACTAATACAGTGTGAGGTAAAAGACTTGACATGTGTCATAACTAAAGAGTAGCTTACGTCTATAGCAAAGCAATGAATTACCTTGTCGTAGTGCCCACTTTGATGCCTGTGCCCTGAAATTCAAATTTCACGGCACCCTTCTCTTCTTGCCAGCCCATCCAGCTGTACCTGTGTGGGTCTGGCACTCTGTCCTGGTTAGAGGGCCTGGGCAGCAGCCTAAGTTAAAAGAACATTTGGGCGGAAAGCGACCCAGCTCCGACGACGAGGCGAAAGAAGAGGCTCATAACTTTCTGAACATCATGGCGGCGAGCTGGTATGACATAGGCACACAAAAACTGGCACAGCGTCTACAAAAATGCATCGATAGAAATGGTGATTATGTCGAAAAATAGCTAAATGTTCAAGCTGTAAACTGGTGTAAAACACTGTAGAAATAAACAGGTCTATGTACTTATAAAAAATAGGAGACCTTACTTTTGGGATTACCCTCGTAGGTATGAGTTTTCGTGATTGCTTAGTTTTTCAGACAAATGTAGAAGATCGCTATTACATGAATTACTTAACGAATTAACTCCCAAGCTGAAAATCAAACATTCTTACTTTGCACCTACACAATAATGTACGCTTATTATACACTTCTTTGTTAAATGTCCGCTTATTTGATTTCGTCTCGTTCTCAGATAACAGATCTCGCCAGTGAGGCCCTAGTTTCTTTGCGTCTAACTTTGTAAGCTTCTGTCTTTCAATTACAATCAAGACTTTAATAAAGTGGCAAAGGTAATGTTAATCAGAACACTGGGAGGAGTTTTGGTCTCAATAACAACTGATTTATTCATTCTTAACATCACATGAGAAAAGATGGCTAAAGAAACGCCACACAAACATATTTTATTTGACAAACGCATTCAATAATATGGGGTCTATGGTGAACAAAGTGATCAACTGGAGATCAACACAGGACGTTAACCAGAACTAATCACTTTACATGACTTCATATATGTGAATCTGTGGTATGGCCCAAAAGCTACGCTACTATCAACTATCTACACTCTGCTATTCCGTAAAGAAAAAGATGGTTCCAAAGAAAAGGGTGCTGAGAAGCATGTATTGTTGCACTACGCTATAGCAGCGAATACTTGACCCTTCTGCTGGTCAGGGTGTCACACCATGATGCGCTTGGCGACTGCAGTCACGGCCAGCGATAATCCATTATTAAAAGCGCGCGTCCGGAAGTATGCAAATACGCGGTCTCGCGTTCGGCTAATTCGGAACGTTGGTACTTATCCATGAGCCTCTGAAACCCCAGTGGATTCCAGTGTACAGCTGGACCCGTTTGCTGGTCAGCCAAAACAATTTGACTCTGTGACACGACTATGCGTGACAGAATATGTCAAATGTTTAGACGGCCGACTCAGAACAAATAAGTACACCCACGCATCACCTGGGTGCGTGATGTCAGAAGCAGTACCTCTGAAAGTTCGGATGGTAACTGGCACAGGCTCTAAGTGGTACACTAGCAAAACACACAAGTCTCACCATCTAGGTAGTGACCTGCCGTTCTTTACTAGCGAAGCACCAGTACAAGAGGGTGTTCTTCTCTTTCTCTCAGCTTTCCTCGCCAGCTCGGTAGCATAGCATATTTACATCTTACACTACTCCCACTTTAGCACATGCCAATCACGAGTCGGACTGTGGAATTCGAAACTGGGAGACCGCCCCCTGCTCTGCATATACAGATTTGACCAACCAGCGACTTTAAAAATTAATTGGGAGAAAAGGAAAAAGATTCAGCTTTGCTGCCTCTTTCCTACGCATTTACACCGTGTCTTTGCTAAAAGCATTACCTGGATGGAACCACAGCCCTCCATAAAAAGGTTGTTGTCTCCCCTGTTACGTTCATTTCTAACTTTCCAAAGAACAACCATAAACTCGCTAAAAGCCTCGTGCCTTCACAAATATGTTTTGTAGCATAGTCTGGACGCCTGAGCACCATTCAACTGTTCCACGGAAATTCGCATAAATTCACAGCCGTCTCATCGGCTTCCTATCTAATAAGGGCCCATCCTGTGCTTTATTGCCGGTCACCAATGCCCTGCTCATAGCTCCAGCGACTCCTCAGCGCTAGTCAGCCTACCTGGATGCAGCTACGACTGACCGGCACAATGAGACCAAGGGATTGGGCAGTCTACGAACATTATCAAGCACGTTCCACAGAAGAAACGCTCTCATCGTCCCTCAGCCACCGTACTCGTTTACTGCAGTCAATTAACTCGGCACCCTCTTCCTTTGAACGCAGGTAAAGCTTACCACTATTCCTTCACTAGAGAACGCAAGCAAGAGCCTTAAATACTGCCAACCAGTTCATCATATGAATGAAGTTAGATTGTATCCAGTATAGCAACCAAGTAATGAAGATGATCTACACTAAGAATATTAAGCAGCATAACACTGTATCAGAAGTAAGAGTGCCCTGCAATCTCTCAACTTTTCCTGGCAATTTTTTTTCTGTTAGCACTTAAAACATATTCAACAGAATTCATGTTGAGACTGCACAGGAAAGCTGATTCCAGCACAGTAAACACCCAACTCCAAACACAAACTGTCGAAATGATTGAGTGTAAGTAGTACTATCAATCAACAACGTCATTTGATTAGAACGCAAATGAGGTGCTGAGAACAATAAGGGCCAAAAGCACACTGGCTGCGACCACACATTTAAGTGAATATCAGAGAAACCAATGCGACAGCTTTTCGTGAGTATTTACCTACAGTACAGATAAACCTGACCCACCATAAGATCAACAGATGTCAGAAGCATGAATAAATGCTACAGTCTCATAGTCGATGATGTTGTGCTTCATGGTTCTCAGATCCTCAAATGGATTACTGTATGATAAAATCTAAGAACTTAGTACACTCTATCTCATTCATATCATCCACGAAATGGATTTTTTTATCCATATAAACATAACATATACTGATGCCCGATCTAATTTTACTATACAGTGAGTGATTTGGTATATCATGTGCTACTGTCCAGTGGGATTTATGCAAAGTGAACGGGGATAAAAGTCTACTGGCATTGACGTAAACTTCTAGTTTAGCAGTAAGGGCTAGCTGTACACGCAGTTGTTTATCAGATCTGCATGTATTTGGCCCATAAGGGAATTACGTCACGCCAGTCACGCATGCACAAAATCTTTTAAGACGTGCACAGCTGAAGGTGTGTTCGCGACCCTGATGCCAAGATTCACCAAGTCCAGAGAAGCAATGTTGCATAGAGCGGTTTAATACCATATCTTTCAGATTACAGCATCTATATTACGTTCAACAGCATTCAAAGAAAAATAACTAATAAATCCGCAAGGTGTCAAAAGTTTGGGTGTTCACATGCTCCTGCGCTCTTACACAACAGCTGCCCTGGATAGCAGCCAGCGTCTTTTACAGGTATCCAAAAGAAGACAGCAGTTCGGAGCCAGAGAGGAGGAATAGTGGACAAGTTAGTTACTACAAAACAGTAAAGAGTATAAAGTTAAGTGTGCTTTTTGTGAGTAATGTATATTAGTGGAAGGCACTGATAGTGTTCGACCGAATAATTACACTGTTGTAGTGTGCGCCAAGATAGATGAAGTCGACTTGTGGCTGCTGTGGCGTTGTTGGAGTGCAGCGAGGCAAAGAGCATGTCTGTCAAGTGAATTACATAACTTTATACTGGGGCCATTGTGTGTAAGTGTACTATATTTTACTGTGAAAATAATGTACATGGAAAGACGTGATTCCATCATTATACACTAGCGATAAGTTGTTGTGTATTTTACTGCATTTTCTTTGTATATGTAGCAGTTAGTCCTGTGTAGTTGAATTGCCTTTTGCGATAGCTGTGGTAGAGGGTGAAGGTTGATCGTTGTAGAGAGATGGTCATCTACAGAGACGCTTGCTTGACATAGCTATTCAATTAGATTCTATATGCCCCTTTTGTAAACTAGTTACAGGCTGAAACTAGTTGTCATGTTACTTGGAGCGTAACTGTTAAGTCACCTGGGCTGCACTAGATTCGTTAAGTATTGTTCACTTTTAAAAAAAGTAATAAAAAATAAAAAAAGTGAGCAATATTTAACAAAACTAGTACAATAAGTATTGCTCACTTATAAACGGCTGAAAGCAGGGGAAACTACAGCCGTAATTTTTCCCGAGGGCATGCAGCTTTACTGTATTGTTAAATAATGATGACGTCCTCTTGGGTAAAATATTCAGGAGGTAAAATAGTCCCCCATTCGGATCTCCAGGCGGGGACTACTCAGGAGGACGTTGTTATCAGGAGAAAGAAAACTGGCGTTCTCCGGATCGGAGCGTGGAATGTCAGATGCCTTAATCGGGCATGTAGGTTAGAAAATTTAAAAAGGGAAATGGATAGCTTAAAGTTAGATATAGTGGGAATTAGTCAAGTTTTGTGGCAGGAGGATCAAGACTTTTGGTCAGGTGAATACAGGATTAATGGAGGAGTAATGCAGGAGTAGGTTTATTAATGAATAAAAAAAATAGCAGTGCGGGTAAGTTGCTAAAAACAGCATAGTGAATGCATTACTGTGGTCAAGATAGACACGAAGCCCACGCCTACCACAGTAGTACAAGTTTATATGCCAACTAGCTCTGCAGATGACAAAGAAATTGATGAAATCTATTATGAGATCAAAGAAATTATTCATATAGTGAAGGGAGATGAATATTTAATAGTCATTGGTGACTGGAACTCGATAGTAGGAAAAGGAAGATAAGGAAACGTAGTAGGTGAATATGGAATGGGGCTAAGGAATGAAAGAGGAAGCCGCCTGGTAGAATTTTGCTTAATCATAGCTAACACCTGGTTCAAGAATGATGAAAGAAAGTTGTATACGTGGAAGAAGCCTGGAGATACTAGAAGGTATCAAATAGATTATATAATGGTAAGACAGAGATTTAGGAACCAGGTTTTAAATTGCAAGACATTTCTAGGGGCAGATGTGGACACTGACCACAATCTATTGGCTATGAACTATAGATTAAAACTGAAGAAACTGCAAAAAGGTGGGAATTTAAGGAGATGGGACCTGGATAAGCTGACTAAACCAGAGGTTGAAGAGAGTTTCAGGGAGAGCATAAGGGAACAATTGACAGGAATGGGGGAAAGAAATACAGTAGAAGAAGAATGGGTAGCTTTGAGAGATGAAGCAGTGAAGGCAGCAGAGGATCAAGTAGGCAAAAAGACAAGGGCTAGTGGATATCCTTAGGTAACAGAAGGAGAAAATATAAAAATGCAGTAAATGAAGCAGGCAAAAAGGAATACAAACGTCTCAAAAATGAGATCGACAGGAAGTGCAAAATGGCTAAGCAGGGATGGCTAGAGGACAAATGTAAGGATGTAGACGCTTATCTCACTAGGAGTAAGATAGATACAGCCGACAGGAAAATTAAAGAGACCTTCGGAGAAAAGAGAACCACTTGTATGAATATCAAGAGCTCAGATGGAAACCTAGTTCTAAGCAAAGAAGGGAAAGCAGAAAGGTGGAAGGAGTAAATAGAGGGTCTATAAAGGGCTATGTACTTGAGGACAATATTACGGAAATGGAAGAGGATGTAGATGAAGATGAAATGGGAGATATGATACTGCGTGAAGAGTTTGACAGAGCACTGAAAGACCTAAGTCGAAACAAGGCCCCGGAAGTAGACAACATTCCATTAGAACTATTGACAGCCTTGGGAGAGCCACTCCTGACAAAACTCTATCATCTAGTGATCAAGATGTATGAGACACGGGAAATACCCTCAGACTTCAAGAAAAAATATAATAATTCCAATCCCAAAGAAAGCAGGTGTTGACAGATGTAAAAATTACCGAACTATCAGTTTAATAAGTCGCGGCTGCAAAATACTAACACGAATTCTTTACAGACGAATGGAAAAACCGGTAGAAGCCGACCTCGGGGAAGATCAGTTTGGATTCTGTAGACTTATCTTAGGAGATAGATTAAGGAAAGGCAAACCTACGTTTCTAGCATTTGTAGACTTAGAGAAAGCTTTTGACAATGTTGACTGGAATACTCTCTTTCAAATTCTGAAGGTGGCAAGGGTAAAATACAGGGAGTGAAAGGCTATTTACAATTTGTACAGAAACCATATAGTAGTTATGAGAGTCGAGGGACATGAAAGGGAAGCAGTGGTTGGGAAGGGAGTGAGACTGCGTTTGAGCCCCTCCCCGATGTTATTCAATCTGTATATTGAGCAAGCAGTAAAGGAAACAAAAGAAAAATTCGGAGTAGGTATAAAAATCCATGGAGAAGAAATAAAAACTCTGAGGTTCGCCGATGACATTGTAATTCTGTCAGAGACAGCGAAGGACTTGGAAGAGCAGTTGAACGGAATGGACAGTGTCTTGAAAGAAGGATATAAGATGAACATCAACAAAAACAAAATGAGGATAATGGAATGTAGTCGAATTAAGACGGGTGATGCTGAGGGAATTAGATTAGGAAATGAGACACTTAAAGTAGTAAAGGAATTTTGCTATTTGGCGAGCAAAATAACTGATGATGGTCGAAGTAGAGAGGATATAAAATATAGACTGGCAATGGCAAAGAAAGCGTTTCTGAAGAAGAGAAATTTGTTAACATCAGGTATTGATTTAAGTGTCAGGAAGTCGTTTCTGATAGAATTTGTGTGGAGTGTAGCCATGTCTGGAATTGAAACATGGACGATAAATAGTTTGGACAAGAATAGAATAGAAACTTTCGAAATGTGGTGCTACAGAAGAATGCTGAAGATTAGATGGGTAGATCACGTAACTAATGAGGAGATACTGAGTAGAATTGGGGAGAAGAGGAGTTTGTGGCACAACTTGACTAGAAGAAGGGATCGGTTGGTAGGACATGTTCTGAGGCTTCAAGGCAGCGTGGAGGGTAAAAATCGTAGAGGGAGACCAAGAGATGAATACAATAAGCAGATTCAGAAGGATGTAGGTTGCAGTAGGTACTGGGCGATGAAGAAGCTGGCACAGGAGAGAGTAGCATGGAGAGCTGCATCAAACCAGTCTCATGACTGAAGACTACAACAACAACAACAACAACAGCTCACTTAAAATAAGAACAGGAGAGAGTAGCATGGAGAGCTGCATCAAACCAGTCTCATGACTGAAGACTACAACAACAACAACAACAACAGCTCACTTAAAATAAGAATTATTATTTCGGGACCTGGGTTGAATGTTGTTTATTTCTCGTATTCATAGTTTTTTGAGAGTATCACTTCTGTCATTAAGTGCAAAGTTTTTAATTCTGTTATACTCTCCTTACTATGATATACAGGGTGTATCAAAAAGAATCATCCGATTTGGCACGTCTATATTTCTGAAAGTAATAAACATATACAATGAATTTGGTTTTTGGTGAATGGGAGACTCAAAAAGTTTTTTTCGTACCTTTTCTTAGGTGTTCAATATGCTCTCCTTGAGATGCACGGCGTATGTTAATCGGTACTCAAACTGTTCCCACACTGCAGCGAGCATGTCTTGAGTTACAGTTTCCACAGCTGCTGTTATGCTATATCTCAGTCAATTCATTGTTGTTAGTAACACATGCACATAAACAGTCTTTTATGAACCCCCTACAGGAAAGTATCACAACATGTTGGTAAACGAAGTCGTTCGACTCAGTCTTCAATTGTGGGAAAAGTCCTCAAGCATATCGAGATATGTACTTCCTGTAACAGTGTTTTCGGCAAAAAAAAATGTACCATACACCTTTTCCCGTAAAACTGCACAAAACACATTAAACTTTGGAGTCTTTTCATTTTGTACAGCTTCATGTGGTTGTTCCGTACCCCATATTCTCACATTATGACGGTTCACCTTTCCACTTTGTAACACCTCCGTTTATTTATCCCGACCTAATCTGATCGAATAGCAGCCCAATAATTATTATTAATGTGACCGTGTACCTAATGGGGCTGGCAATCGGAATTGACTGCTACGGAAGTTGATACTTTCCAGTTCGTCCTTCTCAGTACTGTAATAATGAAATGTCTGGTAACAAGAAAAACACCAACACAGTTTCACTAATTACGAACCTGTATTCGTCTCAAAAGCACAAAAAGGAGGAGACAGCCACTGCCTTCGTCATACATATCTAATTACGGCTAATCTCAGCACAGGCTTCTTCATTTTCCATCATCATCACACGCTAATCCATCACTGCATCCAACACTGCAATCCAACACTGCAATCCAAGGTGATGCCGGCGCGGTAGACGCGAAACCAAAATATCGGCACTAGAAATGTCACTGACCACTTCCGTAATGATACTTCTTCAGTTTCCCGGTATTATTTCTAGTACAAAGGGGTCTAACCACGGCGATGGCGACTCCCTTCTCGTTAAAGCCTTGCATTACAATAACTGCTCCACACACCTCTACCCGCAACATGGCACTCGCTCAACTCCACACTCGCTCTCGCAACACGACACAATCGATTGTTCGCCCTATCGACCTGTGCCGAGTGCAAATTTATAGTAAGGGCCTACGGACCCCTTACAACTTCAGTGTAATCTTACCTCGTCACTAAACACTAAACGTAGAAGAAAACTGTCATCCTCTATCTTGCCAACAACGAAATTATAGAACTCCACACGTTTTTGTTTGTCACTTTCATAATGAGCTTGCAGTAGCTGAATTTTTTATGGTTTCATGTGTAAACGCCATATGGACATCAGGGGCATACTGCGCTGTCGAGCTGCAATGCGAACGGATATCAGCAGACTCCTTGTAAAACTAAAACTACGGCAGATGCGTTCGACGTCTGTGTCAAATATTCAGGGACGGCCTGGCGATGTGCCTTTACACAAATAACCTGTTTTTCGGAATTGTTCACGCCATGGCCTAATGCTCTGTGCTGTAGGAGGATCAACACCATAGCTAGTACGAAAGTCACGCTGAACAGTTATTACTGTCTCGCACTGCGCCAAACGTAGAACACAAAACGCTTTCTGTTGTCCTGAAACCATTTTACTAAAAATGAAGTGGATGAACATTGCTGCTACCTAGCGGGAACCGTGTAAAACTCGAGAGTTTGCCCTTTCCAACAGTACGTTGTTTATGCACATATCTCAAATAACATAATAGTTATGATTTTTTAAATTGGATGATTCTTTTTGATACACTCTGTTTACTGACTAATGAAGGATGTTTAATATAATCCAACACTGGAATACTTCCGCCAAACCCCAGTACACTCAAATCCCGCGCTACACACTATTTGGCGGTATATTACAATTGTATTCAACGTATTTATTTTTATACTACCTGCGACCTGCGCAGAAACTTCTGATACGCCCGCTAAACCAGCTGGGCAGAACAGGTAATAGGGTTGTGGAAAGGGCCAAAGGTTGAGGTCAGTTTCTCCTTCTAATTGTCATTTATTGTAAATCAATAACCTTTACAACCAAAGCGGCACATAGCCGGACCTTTACCGAATGCAACTCTTCCACGAATGAAGGCCTCCAAACAAGAAATCTTAACCAATCAACAAGATAAAATCCAATTAAGATGGCAGTAAAATAACTTAAAAAACAGCAAAAATATGCAAAATGCAGTACAAATTGCTGAGGGTCACAATTAAAATTCAAAATTTTAGAATATATTATCATGGACTTTTAAAGGCAGAAGGCCAGAATGTTTAACAACAAGAAACCTTAAAAATCAACAAGATTAAAATGCAATTTACGAGGCAAATCAAATAAATTTAAAAAAATGTCATGGCTACGCGGAAAGCCGTAAGGCTAAGCAGATAGAACATACATATGCAAGGTGCAATACCAATGGCTGAGGGCCACAATTAAGTTCCAAAATTTTAAAATGTTGTTGTTGTTGTCTTCAGTCCTGAGACTGGTTTGATGCAGCTCTCCATGTTACTCTATCCTGTGCAAGCTTCTTCATCTCCCAGTACTTGCTGCAACCTACATCCGTCTAAATCTGTTTAGTGTATTCATCTCTTGGTCTTCCTCTACGATTTTTACCCTCCACGCTGCCCTCCAATGCTAAATTTGTGATCCCTTGATGCCTCAGAACATGTCCTACCAACCGGTCCCTTCTTCTTATCACGTTGTGCCACAAACTCCTGTTCTCACCAATTCTATTCAATACCTCCTCATTAGTTATGTGATCTACCCATCTAATCTTCACCATTCTTCTGTAGCACCACATTTCGAAAGCTTCTATTCTATTCTTGTCCAAACTATTTATCGTCCATGTTTCAATTCCATACATGGCTACACTCCATACAAATACTTTCAGAAACGACATCCTGACACTTAAATCTATACTCGATGTTAACAAATTTCTCTTCTTCATAAACGTTTTCCTTGCCATTGCCAGTCTACATTTTATATCCTCTCTACTTCGACCATCATCAGTTATTTTGCTCTCCAAATAGCAAAACTCCTTTACTACTTTAAGTGTCTCATTTCCTAATCTAATTCCCTCAGCATCACCCGACTTAATTCGACTACATTCCATCATCCTCATTTTGTTTTTGTTGATGTTCATCTTATATCCTTCTTTCAAGACACTGTCCATTCCGTTCAACTGCTCTTCCAATTCCTTTGCTGTGTCTGACAGAATTACAATGTCATCGGCGAACTTCAGAGTTTTTATTTCTTCTCCATGGATTTTAATACCTACTCCGAATATTTCTTTTGTTTCCTTTGCTGCTTGCTCAATATACATATTGAATAACATCGGGGAGGGGCTAAAACGCTGCCTCACTCCCTTCCCAACCACTGCTTCCCTTTCATGTCCCTCGACTCTTATAACTGCCTTATGGTTTCTGTACAAACTGTAAGTAGCCTTTCGCTCCCTGTATTTTACCCCTGGCACATTCAGAATTCAAAGAGAGTATTCCAGTCAACATTGTGAAAAGCTTTCTCTAAGTCTACGAATGCTAGAAACGTAGGTTTGCCTTTCCTTAATCTAGCTTCTAAGTTAAGTCGTAGGGTCAGTATTGCCTCACGTGTTCCAATATTTCTACAGAACCCAAACTGATCTTCGTCGAGGTCGGCTTCTACCGGTTTTTCCGTTCGTCTGTAAAGAATTCGCGTTAGTATTTTGCAGCTGTGACTTATTAAACTGATAGTTCGGTAATTCTCACATCTGTCAACACCTGGTTTCTTTGGGATTGGAATCATTATATTTTTTCTTGAAGTCTGAAGGTATTTCGCCTGTCTCATACATCTTGTTCACCAGATGGTAGAGTTTTGTGAGGACTGCCTCTCCCAAGGCCGTCAGTATTTCCAATGGAATGTAGTCTACTTCCGGGGCCTTGTTTCGACTCAGGTCTTTCAGTGCTCTGTCAGACTCTTCACGCAGTATCGTATCTCCCATTTCATCTTGATCTACATCCTCTTCCATTTCCATAGTATTGTCCTGCCCTTGTATGGACCCTCTATATACTCCTTCCACCTTTCTGCTTTCCCTTCTTTGCTTAGAACTGGCTTTCCATCTGAGCTATTGATATTCATACAAGTGGTTCTCTTTTCTCAGAAGGTCTCTTTAATTTTCCTGTAGGCTGTATCTATCTTACCCCTAGTGAGATAAGCCTCTACATCCTTACATTTGTCCTCTAGCCGTCCCTGCTAAGCCATTTTGCACTTCCTGTCGATCTCATTTTTGAACGTTTGCATTCCCTTTTGCCTGCTTCATCTACTGCGTTTTTATATTTTCTCCTTTCATCAATTAAATTCAATATTTCTTCTGTTACCCAAGGATTTCTACTAGCCCTCATCTTTTTACCTACTTGATCCTCTGCTGCTTTCACTACTTCATCCCTCAGAGCTACCCATTCTTCTTCTACTGTATTTCTTTCCCCCATTCCTGTCAATTGTTCCCTTATGCTCTGCCTGAAACTCTGTACAACCTCTGGTTTAGTCAGTTTATCCAGGTCCCATCTCCTTAAATTCCCACCTTTTTGCAGTTTCTTCAGTTTTAATCTACAGTTCATAACCAATAGATTGTGGTCAGAGTCCACATCTGCCCCTGGAAATGTCTTACCATTATATAATCTATCTGATACCTTCTAGTATCTCAGTATCTCAGTATCAGTACATGAGATCTCAAACCGAAAAAGTTATAAACGTGATAATCCGCAATGGAGTATTTATTAGCTGTCAAAATTACACACCGTGTTGGACAGCGACAACAAGTGAGGAAAGGACGCTGCCTGAAATTACGTTAGTGACCAAAGCAGGTAACCACAAGACAGGCCACAAGACAGAAAATTCCACTGATGCACTCAAATTGTAGTCGACCAAAATAGTTAATTGCGCCGCATGGCGGCTAAATTTCAGCAGTAGAAACACTCAGTGTTGCTCACAGGAAAAACCCCAAAAAAGAAAACCGCCGAAACGTACCACCAAACATGAATGGACGTGGCTTGTGTAGTTGAAACCACTACTCAACTTTGACGTCCTGGGTCGGTGAACCATGAAGCTCGTAGCGATCGGACAGCTTCACACACGCTCTGACAGTGCGCAGGGACTGCCAGCGGACCCAACGGACTGCACTGCACGGACATAACATCCCTGGTCCGCAGCAACCGACCGACCGCCTGCTGGTCCGTCCGCGACTGCTGGTCCGTCGCGACTGCACGGCTGGTGCGTCTCCCACTCGCTTCCAGACACACGGCGGCGGAAATACTGACTCGGACCCAACCGTGCAGAGGAAACACGCCCACTGACTAAGCGACATCCCTTCACTCGGAGAGGACCGGCCCTAGTTCTACAAGATAGTAATTAAAGGGGCCCAGAAGCGCTCAGAGAACACACGTCGCCCGACGAGACGACCATCCTCTCAGAGTCAGTATGCCGACAACATTTAAAATAACTTATCAGAGGAAATCACGCCAACTACACACACAACCAGACAAACACTTGCACAAATACCTGAACGATACCCAACAGTAACTAAGCACACACGAAGACAATTCGGGAGACGATGCACACACACACAGCCAACTCATGAACTATCGGCGAACCAAAACGCGTCGTTCGGTAGGACGACCGACCGACGATCCACCAAGACCGTGGCCCGGCTCAAGTGATGCGTGGCGGCAGTGGTCGGGCGAGCCAAGTCGACCCAGACCTCACTGCTGCTCCAACCCGACAGCAATAGTGCCGTGTTGCAGCTCCCCGACTGGCAGGTCCGGACTGCGCTCCAGACGCGTTCCAACCGACTGGCCACCCGAACTTGCTATCCGAGCTGCCCTCTCTACGACAGACAACGACCGGGAAGTAATACAGGGTGTTTCAAAAATGACCGGTATATTTGAAACGGCAATAAAAACTAAACGAGCAGCGATAGAAATACACCGTTTGTTGCAATATGCTTGGGACAACAGTACATTTTCAGGCAGACGAACTTTCGAAATTACAGTAGTTACAATTTTCAACAACAGATGGCGCTGCGGTCTGGGAAACTCTACAGTACGATATTTTCCACATATCCACCATGCGTAGCAATAATATGGCGTAGTCTCTGAATGAAATTACCCGAAACCTTTGACAACGTGTCTGGCGGAATGGCTTCACATGCAGATGAGATGTACTGCTTCAGCTGTTCAATTGTTTCTGGATTCTGGCGGTACACCTGGTCTTTCACGTGTCCCCACAGAAAGAAGTCACAGGGGTTCATGTCTGGCGAATAGGGAGGCCAATCCACGCCGCCTCCTGTATGTTTCGGATAGCCCAAAGCAATCACACGATCATCGAAATATTCATTCAGGAAATTAAAGACGTCGGCCGTGCGATGTGGCCGGGCACCATCTTGCATAAACCACGAGGTGTTCGCAGTGTCGTCTAAGGCAGTTTGTACCGCCACAAATTCACGAAGAATGTCCAGATAGCGTGATGCAGTAATCGTTTCGGATCTGAAAAATGGGCCAATGATTCCTTTGGAAGAAATGGCGGCCCAGACCAGTACTTTTTGAGGATGCAGGGACGATGGGACTGCAACGTGGGGCTTTTCGCTTCCCCATATGCGCCAGTTCTGTTTATTGACGAAGCCGTCCAGGTAAAAATAAGCTTCGTCAGTAAACCAAATGCTGCCCATATGCATATCGCCGTCATCAATCCTGTGCACTATATCGTTAGCGAATGTCTCTCGTGCAGCAATGGTAGCGGCGCTGAGGGATTGCCGCGTTTGAATTTTGTATGGATAGAGGTGTAAACTCTGGCGCATGAGACGATACGTGGACGTTGGCGTCATTTGGACCGCAGCTGCAACACGGCGAACGGAAACCCGAGGCCGCTGTTGGATCACCTGCTGCACTAGCTGCGCGTTGCCCTCTGTGGTTGCCGTACGCGGTCGCCCTACCTTTCCAGCACGTTCATCCGTCACGTTCCCAGTGCGTTGAAATTTTTGAAACAGATCCTTTATTGTATCGCTTTTCGGTCCTTTGGTTACATTAAACCTCCGTTGAAAACTTCGTCTTGTTGCAACAACACTGTGTTCTAGGCGGTGGAATTCCAACACCAGAAAAATCCTCTGTTCTAAGGAATAAACCATGTTGTCTACAGCACACTTGCACGTTGTGAACAGCACACGCTTACAGCAGAAAGACGACGTACAGAATGGCGCACCCACAGACTGCGTTGTCTTCTATATCGTTCACATCACTTGCAGCGCCATCTGTTGTTGAAACTTGTAACTACTGCAATTTCGAAAGTTTGTCTGCCTGAAAATGTACTGTTGTCCCAAGCATATTGCAACAAACGGTGTATTTCTATCGCTGCTCGTTTAGTTTTTATTGCCGTTTCAAATATACCGGTCATTTTTGAAACACCCTGTAGCAGCCGAGCAAAGATACTACGAGAGGGGATATATCGATACGTGCTGCTAACGCCGCTCACGGTCAGGCAAAGCAGCAACTCAGTGACAGTAGTAATTTTAATTGACTTAGTGAGATGGAAGTACGTTAAAAAAACAGGGTGTAAAATACATGATGGCGGGAACACTAGCCACGCACGGTTCAACCTCCTCTACGTTTACACCCTCTACAGCGCCCTCTAGTACCAAGGAAGTCATTCCCTGATGTCTTAATAGACGTTCTATCACTCTGTCCCTTCTTCTTGTCAGTGTTTTCATATATTCCTTGCCTCTACAGTTCTGCGGAAGAACCTCCTCATTCCTTACTTTGTCAGTCCACCTAATTTTCAACATTCCTCTGTAGCACTACATCTCAAATGGTTCCATTCTCTTCTGTTCCGGTTTTGCCTCAGTCCATGTTTCACTACCATACAACGCTGTGATCCAAACGTACATTCTCAGAAATTTCTTCCTCAAATTAAGGCCTATGATTGATACTCGTAGACTTCTCTTGTCCAGAATACACTTTTTGCTAGTGCACATCTGCTTTTGATATCCTCCTTGCTCTGTCCCCCAGCGATTATTCTGCTACCTGGGTAGCAGAATTCGTTAACTTCATGTGGTTCATAACCATCAATCCTAATGTTAAGCTTCTCGCTGTTCTCATTTCTACTCTTTCTCGTTACTTTCATCTCTCTTCGATTTACTCTCAATCCACATTCTGTGCTCTGTAGACTGTTCATTCCATTCAGCAGATCCTGTAATTCTTCTTCACATTCACTGAGGACAGCAATGTCGTCAGCAAATCTTGACATTGATATACTTCCACCTTGAATTTTAATTCTACTCCTGAACCTTTATTTCGATCATTGCTTCTTCGATGCATTGTAATTTGTTGAATTGTAGTGGCGAAAGACTACACCCCTGTCTTACACCCCTTTTCATATGAGCATTTCGTTCTTTTTCTTCCGCTCTTCATATTTCCCCTTTGTTCTTGTACATGTTGTACCGGGTGGTTATAATTAAACTTTCCCTATTTAACATGGAAACCAATTACTGGACTAAAACCAAGCTTGGTAGCATCAATTTCCTGATCATAGACTGCATGATTTCCATGCGTCATGTCGCCACCGTACAGTCCCGACTATGGTCACCAGGTGCCCTGATCAGTCTTTGTGATTCATAGTTTCACATACCTGACCAGTCACAGTGCATTCGTATGTAAACATGAGCTTGGACGAAAGGAGCAGAGCATTATTGGTGAAGTTCTATTATCAAAACAACAGTAATGGTGCAGCTGCACCTCGAGAATATCGCCAGCTGAAAGGATTAAGGAATGGTCCTTTTTCTCCACTTGCTGTGTGGAGCATGATGAAGAAGATTGAATCGAGTGGAGACCTGGCCGTCGCTCCGAAAACAGGTCAACGAGCGGTTGCACCATAGGCGGTTGATGAAATCGCTGTTGCTATGACAGACAAAGCGCGAGTAATTCCCGATCGTCAGGCAGTAAGCGTGCTGTGTCACGACAGCTGAACATCCTGTGGTCCACTGTACAGAAATTACTTTGAACCATTCTCAAATGGTATCCGTATAAGATCCACATCGTACACCAGCTTGCACCACAGGGTGCACTATGACATGTTGACTTCGCTCTCCACTTTCTTGCAAGGATAAATTTGATGAGGGCTGGCCCTGGACCATCCAATGGACAGACGATGCTCATTTTTTCCTGACGGGTGAGGTGAACATACAGAATTGTCGAGTATGGGGATCTTCACCTCCAGTCACTGTGAAACTACTGACTTGGTGAAACTGCTGTGTAGGTGAAACTACTGAGTCTTTACTTACTTTTATCATTTAAAACACTGACCTACAGGATTTTCCGTGACAAAGACAACTCGAACTTAACCTATTCATTTATTATTTTAAACATAGCTGCGCTACAGCAACGGTTCCACGTCAAAAGATTAAAAAACAGCCGACCAGTTGCAAAGGATAAAGTAATCTTTACCTAGGTTTCAATAGATATAAATCTATCTTCTTCAGAAGACGGCCTGGGGACAATGAACATCATAATTTATATTCAAAGTAAGATACATGAGTCAAGAATAAAGTATAACATATATTAGGAGAATCTTGTATTACAACATGTGAGAAGGATTGCTGATACTTACAATATTACAGTAACATGGAGTGAAGTATCCTAGTCATTTTTGCAAACATTTACATAACTCAGTTAATCCAAATAAAACATAGCCCTGAGAACAGGGTTTGTCAGACATATAAAAATTAAGAACATAGTAGTTGAAGAGCGCATGGGCGACTGAGTAAAATCGGCCAGTGTAGTAGCACTGCGGCCAGGGCAGGTGGCGCTCAGGTCGCAAACTATTTGCCGATTGGCGTACTGAAGTAACATGTGAAGTATCAATATTAAATGCATCCTTAGATAGAGTTACAAAAATAAATAAAATCATTAACCACTCCCGTTGTGACATACTGGGAGTTATAGGAGCAATCACGTAGAACATTCATCAAAAACAGGGCAGGTGGCGCTTTCGCCGTGAGTAATATGTAGTGGCATATACAGCCAGAATATAAAAGTTATATTACCATAATAGTGAAACACATAGGATGTATATAAGTAACAAATTTTAGACTGTCGTAATGGCTCTTAAGTCATAATTATGAAACCTGGGCTATAATCCAGTTAATACATATGTTAGAATGAAAAAATTATTACATGAAGGCCCGTATATTGGCAGCCATACATCGTGAGAAAAATATATTACATAACAGGCAGTGAGCTAAAAGATAAGAAAGTGCATTATAGCTTCCTGAGGAAATGGAGTACTGAGGTTACTAGCATTTATGTTATATATTAAACAGTACGGGTTTAAAGCCTTCGAAAAATTGTCTACAGGCAAGGTTCAGCTGATCATTAAGTATATTGCCGTCTTTGAGCTCAAGATGTTTGAAAATAAATAACTCTTCCCACAGATCTAGTCTCCGTCCTTTCATCTGTCTGTGTAGGATAACCGTGTCTTCTAACTGTTTAGGCGTATGGCCGGCTATCAAGAGGTGTTCAGCAAAAGTAGAGTTGCGATAATTAATTCCTTTTTTACCTAATAGATGCTCTTTATATCGCGTTTTCACAGCTCTGCCTGTTTGACCAATGTAATATGAGGGGCAGTTATTACAGGTTAGTTTGTAAATACCTGAATTAGAAAACCAATCCCTGGCAATCTCTACTGACTGTACAAGATTTATTTTTAAACTGTTGTTTGTAGAGAAAGAGACGTTACAGTTATATTTTTTATTTAGAAGACGTTTGATCCTATACGATATGTTACCCGAGAAGGGGATGGAAATAATTTTTTTAGTTTCTGTGGTATCTGTGGGGAGGTTATTTCTCAAAGTCGAGCAATTTTGGGAAATTTTCTTATTAAGCAGGTAATCGATCATATTCTGGTTGTACCCATTATTGACCGCAATAGCTTTGATGACATTCAATTCCTTTTTTTGGGCCGCTGGTGATAAAGGAGTGGTTACCATTCGATGAATGGCGGAATGAAAAAATGCCAGTTTATGAGCTTTTGGATGAGTTGAGTCAGCAGGAATAATATTATCTGAATATGTTTCTTTGCGAAAGATATTGAAATGGAAGGTATTATCTTGTATAGAAATTGTTAAATCTAGAAAATTTAGTTCGCGTTTATCATTTTGAAGTTCTTTAGTGAAGGAAATTTTTTCATGTAAACCGTTGAAAGTGTTAAAGAGAAGCTCTAAATCATAATCAGTGCCGTCAAAAGCAATGAAAATATCATCAACATAACGTGCATAATAGCGGATTTTTTGGCGTAATTCTGAACTAGAATTGAAGAATTTTGTTTCCAGGGCGTTGATGAAAATCTCTGCTAGAATACCGGCAAGTGGGCTACCCATAGCTAGACCATCTGGCTGTACATACATTTTCCCATTAAATGTGAAATAATTGTATTTTAAAACGACCTTAAGCAAATTAATGAGTTCCGCAATCTGTGTTTCACTTAATTTTTTATGCTTGAGAAGATTCTCTTTTACAAGGTCTATGGTTTCATTGACCGGGATATTTGTGTAAAGGCTGACGATGTCAAAGGACACCAGTCTAGTGTCAGGTGTACAAAGTATAGACTGAATGTTATTAATTAATTCCTTACTGTTTTTTATGGAAAAGTTATTTTCAAATATGAAAGCATCTTTAATTTTAAAATGGAGGCGCCTAGCGAGCGTATGATGTGGACTACCTATACCATTCACTATAGGGCGGATAGGGTGATTTCGTTTATGCAGTTTAAACTGGCTTCTGAGCACGGCTGGTTTTGGATTCATGTTTACAAGCTCTTTCTTTTGAAACTTATTGGATAGGCTGACGGAATTAGTTAAAGTACGCCGGATTTCATTTTGCAGTTCAGCAGTAGGATCTACAGTAACCTCAGTGATATCGTTTTCCTCAAAAAACTTTACAGTCTTTTCTATATATTCATTTTTATACTCCACGACGGTGGTGTTCCCTTTGTCACTCTTAGTGACTAAGGCATCGTGCTCTCTAAGTTTATGATTAATGCTTTTTACAATACTAAATTCGTCCGATTGCACATTAGGGGATAATTTAATTTCTTTTTCTATTATGTTGTTACATTCATAGGCACATTTGACTTGCTCAGTTTTCTCTAATTTCAGAGATTCTAAACCGATTTTTAGGTCTACAATGAGATTACAAACAGCAGGATATTTATCGAGTTTAGTAGGCAAGTTATATTTAAGGCCTTTGCACAACAAGTCATTTTCAGCCTGCGTAAATGTAATATTGGTTTTATTTAGTACTCTATCGTAAAATAGGCGCTTGACACTATTATCTGCTGTATTAACACTTTTACTTATGGTCCTATTACTAAACTTCAAAAGCTTTTTTTCATGTCTAGCTTTGATTACTTCTTTACGATTAAAGAGCCATTCGTTAATACTATTCCACAGGTGGTCAATTTGAAAATTACAAAGATCTTTAAAGGCTTTAGTTAAAAACAGATGTATACAGTAGGCTTCACTATTAAGAACATCTTTTTTCTTATACAAATTTACTGTGCTCTCCGAAATAGTTAAATGCACTAGCTTCTTTTTAATAGAAGGAACTCTGTTACACTGTTTAAGGTTTACATACGCTTTCACATAATCAGGAATAATGTCTTTCTCTAGGCACTGGTGATTAAAGTCAATAGCCATACCTGCTTTCACAATTTTTAATTTGATGTCCATATACCTGGATGCAGCTTTTGAAACCTCGGCGGGCAGGAATTTCAGTATTTTAAACATAGCTGCGCTACAGCAACGGTTCCACGTCAAAAGATTAAAAAACAGCCGACCAGTTGCAAAGGATAAAGTAATCTTTACCTAGGTTTCAATAGATATAAATCTATCTTCTTCAGAAGACGGCCTGGGGACAATGAACATCATAATTTATATTCAAAGTAAGATACATGAGTCAAGTTTTTTTTTTTTTTTTCTTTATTGTGATTTCATTCCCCTGCCCCATGCGGGCAGGGGAGGGCTGTCAGCAGCACAATCCGCCGCTCTTCAGCCGAGTGATATGACAATTAAAACAAGAATAAAATAATACATACATAAGGAGGTAAAAAGGGGGAACATAAAACAGAGTAAGGGGAGAAAATGGAGGTAAAAAATACACTGATATGTAGACGTTCATTGGGGACAGTTAAAAAAGTCACCAGAAAGTTAAAAAACACAATTGGTGATTCTTAAAACACATGGAAGTCACTAGATGCACAGGCACAGGTTAAAAGTCGGCCACAGTATTAAAAACACTCCGAAACAACACACTTAAAACCCACTCGGAGCACACACGACGAAGAATAAAACTACCAGGTGGGACCTGCCGAGGGAAAGGGCAGAGAGGATGGAAAAGGAGGGGAGAGCATGGGGCAGCTGGGGAAGCGGCGGGAGGAAGGGAGGAGGGGAACCGTGGGTTCACGAAGAGGCAGGAGACACATGGGGCGGGAGAGGAAAAGGGAAGACAGGGCAGGAGGGAGCGCAGAGACACTAAAAGAAGGCACAAGAGATGGAGGGGGAGGGGAAATCCGCTCAGAAGGAGGGAGGGGGAGGAGAGGGAGCCCTGAGGAGGAGGCAGGAAGAGGGGGTTAGAGTTGGTAGGAAGGGTAGATGTCAGGGCGAATCTCATCATCCGGGAGCGGTAGACGGTGGAAGTTGTGGTGGGAAAGGAGATGGAGGGTGTGGAGATGGAGAGAGGGAGGGACACAACGGTAAAGGCGCGGCAACTGGGCGGGAGTGGAGAGGAAGGGTGACACCAGGGGGTTGGGGGGATCAAGGCGACGGACAACATAGAGTGTGCGGATGTGTTCAAGGAAAAGGAGAAGGTGGGGGAAGGGGATGAGGTCATAGAGGATGCGCGTGGGGGACGGAAGGCGGATGCGGAAGGCGAGGCGGAGCGCATGGCGTTCGAGGATTTGGAGGGCGTTATAGAACCGGGGAGGGGCGGAAATCCAAGCGATGCTGGCATAACAAAGGATGGGGCGGATCATGGATTTGTAGGTGTGGAGGATGGTAGAAGGATGCAGACCCCACGTCCGGCCGGACAGGAGTTTCAGGAGGCGGAGGCGGTTGTGAGCTTTGTTTTGGATGGTAAGGAGATGGGGAGTCCAGGTGAGGTGGCGGTCGAGGGTGAGGCCAAGGTATTTGAGGGTAGGAGTGAGGTGGATAGGACGGCCATAAATGGTGAGGTAGAAATCATGGAGGCGGAAGGAACGGGTGGTGCGGCCTATGATGATCGCCTGGGTCTTGGAGGGATTAACACGGAGGAACCACTGGTTGCACCAAGCGGTGAATTGGTCAAGGTGGGTTTGGAGAGTACGTTGGGACCGTTGAAGGGTAGGATAAAGGGCTAGGAAGGCGGTGTCATCAGCGAACTGGAGAAGATGAACAGGAGGGGGAGGTTTGGGCATCTCAGCAGTGTACAGGAGATAGAGGAGAGGGGAAAGGACAGAACCTTGGGGCACGCCGGCAGAGGGGTAGAAAGTACGGGAGTTGGAATTGTGGATAGTCACATAGGAGGGACGATGGGAGAGGAAGGAAGCAACGAGACGGACGAAGTTGATGGGGAGAGCATAGGTCTGGAGTTTGAAAAGGAGCCCGGGATGCCAGACACGGTCATAGGCGTTCTGGAGGTCAAGGGAAACAAAGATAGCAGAGCGACGGGAGTTAAGTTGGAGGGAAAGAAGATGGGTAAGGTTAAGGAGCTGGTCGTCAGCAGAGAAGGAAGGCCGGAAGCCACATTGGGTAAGAGGAAGGAGGCGGTGCTGGTTAAGGTGGCAGTGGATACGGCGAGAGAGGATGGCCTCAAAGACCTTACTGAACACGGAGGTGAGGCAGATGGGACGATAGGAAGAGGTAGCAGAGGGGGGTTTGTTAGGCTTAGGGAACAGCAGGACACGGGAAGTCTTCCACAGGTCAGGGTAAAAGCCAGTGGAGAGGAGGACATTGTACAGGGTAGCAAGGACAGACAGGAAGGATGGAGGGGATTCCTTGAGGTGACGGTAGGTGACGCCATCATGACCAGGGGCGGTGTTGCGTTTGGAGCGGAGGACGAGTGTGATGTCTTGCATGGTGATGGGAGTGTTGATGTCGGAGGGGGGTAGCCGATCCAAGTACTGGAAGCTAGGGGCGAGCGGGGGGACCGAGGTGTCAGTGCGGTCAAGGACAGTTGGGAAGAGGGAGTAATCAAAATGGGGATCATCAGGAATGGAGAAGACCTCGGATAGGTGGGAAGCAAAATGGTTAGCCTTACTGAGGTTGTCAGGAAAAGGGCGATCGTCATGGAGGATGGGGTAATGCGGGGTGGGATGGCTACCAGTAAGGCGGTGGAAGGCTGACCAGTACTTGGAGGAGTTGACAGGGAGGGTGGAGTTGAGGCGTGTGCATGTCTGACGCCAGTCCCGGCGTTTCTTTGCTGTAAGGAGGTTCCGGATATGTCGCTGTAATTGCCGGTGGCGGGTGAGAGTATCCCGGTCACGAGTGCGGAGGAAGGAGCGGTAGAGCCTGCGGGATTCACGCAGAAGAAGGACGGCCTGCGGAGGAAGCGTAGGGCGGTGAGGGTGGATGAGTTTGGTAGGGACATGAGCCTCCACAGCGTCAGTGATGGTCTTCTGGAGGAAGGAAGAGGCATGGGTGACGTCATCAGGGTGGTGGAAAGTGAGGGGGTGGCTGTCGACCTGTAAGGCAATGGATTCCCGGTAGGCATCCCAATTGGCACGGTGGTAGTCATGGACAGACTTTGGAGGGGCAGGGGGGCGGGTGGCTGCAGTGGCAGGACGGGTAGAGGAGATGGTGAGAAGGACAGGGAGATGGTCACTACCGACGGGATCGAGGACATCAACGGCAATGCGACCAAGGAGGTTGGGGGAAGCGAGGATAACATCGGGGGTGGAGCATGAGTCAAGAATAAAGTATAACATATATTAGGAGAATCTTGTATTACAACATGTGAGAAGGATTGCTGATACTTACAATATTACAGTAACATGGAGTGAAGTATCCTAGTCATTTTTGCAAACATTTACATAACTCAGTTAATCCAAATAAAACATAGCCCTGAGAACAGGGTTTGTCAGACATATAAAAATTAAGAACATAGTAGTTGAAGAGCGCATGGGCGACTGAGCAAAATCGGCCAGCGTAGTAGCACTGCGGCCAGGGCAGGTGGCGCTCAGGTCGCAAACTATTTGCCGATTGGCGTACTGAAGTAACATGTGAAGTATCAATATTAAATGCATCCTTAGATAGAGTTACAAAAATAAATAAAATCATTAACCACTCCCGTTGTGACGTACTGGGAGTTATAGGAGCAATCACGTAGAACATTCATCAAAAACAGGGCAGGTGGCGCTTTCGCCGTGAGTAATATGTAGTGGCATATACAGCCAGAATATAAATAGTGAAACACATAGGATGTATATAAGTAACAAATTTTAGAAAGTCGTAATGGCTCTTAAGTCATAATTATGAAACCTGGGCTATAATCCAGTTAATACATATGTTAGAATGAAAAAAGCTATAATGCACTTTCTTATCTTTTAGCTCGCTGCCTGTTATGTAATATATTTTTCTCACGATGTATGGCTGCCAATATACGGGCCTTCATGTAATAATTTTTTCATTCTAACATATGTATTAACTGGATTATAGCCCAGGTTTCATAATTATGACTTAAGAGCCATTACGACTTTCTAAAATTTGTTACTTATATACATCCTATGTGTTTCACTATTATGGTAATATAACTTTTATATTCTGGCTGTATATGCCACTACATATTACTCACGGCGAAAGCGCCACCTGCCCTGTTTTTGATGAATGTTCTACGTGATTGCTCCTATAACTCCCAGTATGTCACAACGGGAGTGGTTAATGA
Organism: Schistocerca nitens; assembly: GCF_023898315.1. NCBI lineage: Eukaryota > Metazoa > Arthropoda > Insecta > Orthoptera > Acrididae > Schistocerca > Schistocerca nitens. Next base: position 514,916,694 of record NC_064621.1, read on the forward strand.
TTTTATTTATTTTTGTAACTCTATCTAAGGATGCATTTAATATTGATACTTCACATGTTACTTCAGTACGCCAATCGGCAAATAGTTTGCGACCTGAGCGCCACCTGCCCTGGCCGCAGTGCTACTACGCTGGCCGATTTTACTCAGTCGCCCATGCGCTCTTCAACTACTATGTTCTTAATTTTTATATGTCTGACAAACCCTGTTCTCAGGGCTATGTTTTATTTGGATTAACTGAGTTATGTAAATGTTTGCAAAAATGACTAGGATACTTCACTCCATGTTACTGTAATATTGTAAGTATCAGCAATCCTTCTCACATGTTGTAATACAAGATTCTCCTAATATATGTTATACTTTATTCTTGACTCATGTATCTTACTTTGAATATAAATTATGATGTTCATTGTCCCCAGGCCGTCTTCTGAAGAAGATAGATTTATATCTATTGAAACCTAGGTAAAGATTACTTTATCCTTTGCAACTGGTCGGCTGTTTTTTAATCTTTTATTCATTTATTATCCATAATATATAAGCCCAACGCAATATGACTGCTACACAGTGACGATACGGCTTCAGATAATTAACACAAAAGAATGGCCCTCAATTGTAATAAATCATAGCAATAACCCATACTTTTTCATAAGTCACTTACCTCACAGAAAATCTTCATAACACGAACTACAGCAATTACAGCAAGCAGCAGCTACAGCTGGCTGAATAAAAAGATCCTAACTACCATAGACTCTAACTACTAGGAGGCATATGGTTAGCAAACGAAAGATTTTGTTGAAGAGCAAACAATGTATTTAGAAGATTTTACCTTATTCACGTGACATCCAGTTCCAAAAATTATATAGTTGTCAATAACTCCACTATCCAAACATTACGAACTACATTCATCCTCATTTTACAATGCATGTCCTACCAACACTGAGTCTCCACTAAGAAAAATCATGCCCAAACCCGTCTCTATCCGCTCGCTAACTGATAGTCCGTCCAACCACAGAATTCCTTGATGGGGGCGTAGAACGCTGTCAGCGATATTAATACAGTCAATAGCGCTGTCAACATACAAACAGGCTACTTACAACTCTGCATCAAGTTCCTCTGTGTGGTGAACGTGTCGCTGTATGGTGTGGATTCGCGGCTACGTTCATCATTGGCCCATTCTTTTTTGAACAGGTGGGCGCTCAAGAAGTAAAGACGTGCAGTGTGACTGGCCAGCGTTACTGAGATATGCTTTGCCAGCATGTCACACCCGCCCTACAGGAGAGAGGCCCACTGAACTAAACAGTTTTTATGTAAGATGGGGCCCGACCGCACATCCCTCGTGTAGTTCACCTGCTTCTCCGAAACACATTTGAAAACGATTGAATTATCAGCCGATCGTTTCCAAATGCTTGGCCGGCACGATCAATTGATCGCATTCCCTGTGATTTTTGGTGGTGGCCTACCTGAAGGACAGGGTTTACCCAGGGAAAATTCATACATGTGCTGATATGAAGAACAGTATATCTAGAGACGTAGCCGGCATACTTACGGACATATGTCGTTCTGCTGTGCAAAGTGCAATCCTGCGCTTTTAGACTCTTCTGGACACCGACGGGTACCATTTTGAGCCCCTTTTGTAGCAGTAATGGTACAGGTATGTAATGGTATGATGTGTTATAACAGCACATTGAAAGTGTTTCAATTGAATTAATTTTGCGTTATTTATCTTCCCTATGCCATAGACATTGATGATACCAAGTTTGGTCCATGTATTGTAAATAATTTCCGTGTTACAACGTGTTAAATAGGGAAAGTTTAATTATAACAACCCGGTATATTATCCGTCTCTCCTTATAGTTTACGCCTATTTTCCTCAGAATTTCGAACGTCTTGGACCATTTGACTTTGTCGAACGCTTTTTCCAGGTCGACAAATCCTATGAACGTGTTTTGATTTTTCTTTAGTCTTGCTTCCATTACCAACCGCAATGTCAGAATTGCCTTTATGGCGCCTTTACTTTTCCTAAAGCAAAACTGATCGTCATTTAACACATCTTCAATTGTCTTTTCCATTCTTCAGTATATCATTGTTGTCAGCAACTTGAGCTGTTAGTCTTCGGAATTCTAAGGATGATATTTTTCCGAAAGTCAGATGGTATATCGCCAGACTCAAGTATTCTATACACCAACGTGAATAGTCGTTTTTTGCCACTTCGCCAATGATTTTAGAAAATTTTCTTCCCTTCTGCCTTATTTGATGTCAAATCTTTCAAAGCTCTTTATTTTTAATTTCTGATTCTAATACTGGGTTCTTCATCTCTGCCCCATCGACTCCTATTTCTTCTTCTATCACATCAGACAAGTCTTCCCGTTCATAGAGCTCTTTTGTGCTCTTTCCACCTTTTATGCTCTCTTCTCTGCATTTACCAGTGGAGTTCAATTGTACTCTTAATGTTGCAGCCGCTGCTTTTAATTTCACCAAAGGTTGTTTTGACTTTGCTACATGCTGAATCAGTCCTTCCGACAATCATTCCTTTTCCAGTTCCTTCATAGTTTTTATGCAGCCATTTCACTTCAGCTTCTCTGCACTTCCTGTTTATTTCATTCCTAGACGACTTATGTTTCTGTGTGACTAAATTTACCTGAATATTTTTGTACTTCCTTCTTTCATGGATCAACTGAAGTATTTCTACTGTTACCCATTTTTTCTTCCTAGTTAGCTTCCTTGAACCTACGGTTTGCTTTCTAATTTCTGTGATTTCCCTTTTTAGGTATGTCCATTCCTCTTCAACTGAACTCGCTACTGAGCCATTCCTTATCGAAATATCTATAGCCCTAGAGAACTTCAAGCGTATCTCTTCATTCCTCAGTACTTTAGCACTGCACTTCTTTGCGTATTGATTCTCCCCCACTAGTCTCATCAACTTCAGCCGACTATTCACAACTACTGAATTGTGATCTGAGTCTATATCTGTTCCTGGGTAAGCCTTACAATCCAGTATCTGATTTAGGAATCTCTGCCTAACTATGATGTATCCAGAATGAGATTTTCACTCTGCAGCGGAGTGTGCGCTGATATGAAACTTCCTGGCAGATTAAAACTGTGTGCCCGACCGAGACTCGAACTCGGGACCTTTGCCTCTCGCGGGCAAGTGCTCTACCATCTGAGCTACCGAAGCACGACTCACGCCCGGTACTCACAGAAGAGCTTCTGTAAAGTTTGGAAGGTAGGAGACGAGATACTGGCAGAAGTAAAGCTGTGAGTACCGGGCGTGAGTCGTGCTTCAGTAGCTCAGATGGTAGAGCACTTGCCCGCGAAAGGCAAAGGTCCCGAGTTCGAGTCTCGGTCGGGCACACAGTTTTAATCTGCCAGGAAGTTTAACTATGATGTAATCTGAAATCATCCTGTGTCTCCCGGCCCTTTCCAAGTATACCTCCTCCTCTTGTGATTCTTGAACAGAGTATCCGCTATTACGAGCTGAAATTTATTGCAGATCTCAATTAGTTTTCTCCTCTCTCATTCCCAGTAACAAACCCATATTCTCCCATAATCCTTTCTGCTACTCCTTCCACTACAACCACATTCCAGTCCCCCATGTCTGTTAAATTTCTATTTCCGTTCATGTTTTGAACTATCTGCTCAAAATCCTCACATACTTTCTCTATCTCTTCAGCTTACCACGCTGCCATGTAGACCTGAACTACTGCATGGCTGTCGGTGTCGGTTTGCTGTTGATTATGACAGCCGCTACAAGCACTTTACTGCTCTTGCGTCAACAAGTGATAGTTCACAGAAAAAATTCAATAATTGACTGAGAGTGGACCTGGACCTCGCGCAGCTGTTTCCAGTTAGCTGCGACACTGAGGTTTCCATATTAAAATACCAGTTGTTAGTTAATTTATCAACTTCTGGAAGTTTATTACAATATCCCAATACATCCAAAGCAGCAGTAGCTATCGCAGCTCATGATCGTGTCCCATTCTTGATATGTCATCATATCTTTTCTTTATGTATCTCCAAGACTGCTTTGGCTTCATCTACATCTACATCTATATGCATACTCTGCAAATCACACTTAAGCGCCTGGCAATATGGTTCATCGAACCAACTTCACTCTGATTCTCTGTTAGTCCAATCTCGAACAGAGCGCGAAAAAGAAGAACATCTATATCTTTTCGTGCTAGCTCTGGTTTCCTTATTTTGTTATGATGATCGCTTCTGCCTATATAGATCGGCGCCAACAAAATGTTTTCGCATTCGGAGGAGAAAGTTGGTGATTGAAGTTTCGCGAGAAGATCCTGCCGCAACGAAAAAGGCCCTTTGTTTGAATGTCTATCGTGTCCGTGACACTCTTTCCCTTGTTTCTCGATGATACAAAACGTGGTACCCTTCTTTGAACTTTCTCCATCTACTCCGTTAACCCTACCGGGCAAGTACTCCACACCGCGCACTATTGCTCCAAAAGAGGACGGACAAGCGTAGTGGAGACAGTCTCTTTGGCAGATCTGTTGCATCTTCTAAGTGTTCTGCCAACAAAACGTAGCCTTTGAGCCGTTTCTCCACAACATTTTCTGTGTGTTCTTTCAAATTTAGGCAGTTCGTAATTGTAATTGCAAGATATTTAGTTGAATTTACAGAATGTAGACTTCGTGATATATTGTGCAACCGAGGTTTAACGGATTCCTTTCAGTACTATTGTGCATGACCTTACACTTTTCGTTATTTAGGGTCAATTGCCAATTTTCGCACCATACAGATATCTTTTCTAAATCGTTTTGCACATCGTCATCTGCAAACAACCTACGACTAAGATCAGATTGTCTGCTAAATCGTTTAAATAGATAAGGAACAGTAGAGGGCCTGTAACACTACCTTGGGGAACGCCAGAAATCACTTAAGCATGCAATTTGATTACAAGCTTGTGAGGTACGGTGTCGAAAGCCTTCTGGAAATCTAGAAATACGGAATCAATTTGAAAACCCTTGTCGACAGCACTCAACGCTTCGTGTGAGTGAACAGCTAGTTGTGTCTAACAAAAACGATGTTTTCTAAATATAAGTTGACTGTGTGTCAATAGACCGTTCTCTTCGAGGTAATTTATTACGTTCGAACACAAGGTATTTTCCAAAACCCTGCTACAAATCGACGTTAATGATCTAGGCCTGTAATTTAGTCGATTACTCCTGTTGCTTTTCTTGAATACTGGGGTGACCTGTGGAACTTCCCAGTTATTGGGTACGGATCTTTTGTCAAGTGAGCGGTTGCATATGATTGTTAACTGTGGAGCTATTGCATCAGCATACTCTGAAAGGAACGTAATTGGTATACAGTCTGGATCGAAGTGATTTAACTTGTTTAACTACTCCGAAGATATCTAATTTGCAGTTATTCATGTTGGCAGCTGTTCTTGATTCGAATTATGAAATACTTACTTCTTCTTATTTGGCGGAGGGATTCCGGAAGACTGTGTTTAGTAACTCTGCTTTAGCAGCACTGTCATCGATAGTATTTCCATTGCTGGCTCGCAGAGAAGGCGTTGGTTGTGTCTTGCTGCTAGCATATTTTGCATATGATCAGGATCTCTTTGGATTTTCTACTTGGTTTCAAGACAAACCTTCTTTGTGGAAAGTACTTTAAGCGTCTCTCATTGAAGTCTGCTCTAAATTTCGAGCTTCTGTAAAAGATCGCCAATGTCGGGGATTTTGCGTTCATGTAAATTTGGCATGCTTTTCTCGTTGTTTCTGCAGTAGTGTTCTGACCTGTTTTGTGGACCACGGTGGATAGCTCCGTCGTTTGTTTATTTATCTGATATAAATATCTCAACTGCTGCCGGTAGCATTTCTTTGAATTCAAGCCACATCTGGTCTACACTTACGTTGTTAATTAGGAATGAGTGAAGATTGTCTCTCAGGAAGGCATCAAACGAAATTTTATCTGCCTTTTTGAATAGAAATATTTTTCGTTTGTTTTTGGAGGATTTGGAAGTTACGGTTTTCAGCCTCGCTACGATAACCCTGTGTTCACTAATCGCTGTTTCCGTTTTGATGTTCGCTATTAGCTCAAGATTATTTGTTGCTATGAGGTCAAGCGTGTTTTCACAACCATTTACCGTTCGAGTGCACTCATGAACTAATTGCTCGAAATAATTTTCAGAGAATGGTTTTAGCACACTTTCGGATTATGTTTTATGCGTACCTCCGGAATTAAACATTTATTTTCTCCAACATATAGAGGCTAAATTGAACTCAACACCAGCTTTAATTGTATGAGTCGGGTACGTGTCTGAAATTAGACTCAAGTTTTCTTTGAACTTTTCAGGAAATGTATCATTTGAGTTGGGAGGTCGGTAAAAGGATCCAATAATTATTTTATTCTGGTTGGCAAAAATACCTCTACCTGTACTAACTCACAGGAATTATCTCTTCGATTTCGCTTCAAGACAAATTACTTCTAACAGCAGCAAACACGCCACCGCCAATGTGTATAGCCTATCGATTATGAACACCATTAGGCATTTCGCAAAAAATTTGGCTGATCTTATCTCCGGCTCGTATTATTATGTATGCGAGACGTGCAGCTTATTTCATTTATGTTTATGACAAAACTGTTCACGCTTTTCCGTTGTTATACATGGACCTGATGATAGTGTGCTTGGTGGGTAATGGCTAAAACTAAGTTTTGATTTAAGAAACAGCTTGTCCTGATGAAAACGATGTTCTTTCCGAAACTTCTGCTTACCAAAATATTTTGTCCTTGTGTGTCCACTTGTACTAACGGTCGGCTACACACGTGTCAAATTAATCGCGTCTCTGAAAGCTGGGTACGTACCTGCCGCCGCTGCCAATTAAAAGTACAGCCAAATGCCGTTCGTAATACCCGACGTAACAAGACCGCCAAATCACCTAAAGAGACGAAAGTTGATTATTGATTATAGGCACCATCACACTGCTACTTTGCCTCTGGTAAATACGCGGCGGTTATATTCGAATGTTGCAAATCGAGTCACAGTATTTGATATTACAGAAAAGAAAGTTGCTTCGCTCTTTCTCCATTTCCTGTATTTGTGCTGCTGATAAAAAAGGAAAGTGAGAGCGCTTCAGCATAATACTGATCTCCAGAACAGTAACAGGATAAGCCACGTGGTTCACATTCGCTTGCACATCAAGTGGACTCAGTTTGTGACAAGATGTCAGAACTAATTAAGGTTTCAGTCTGCAGCTGAAAGAGCTCTCAAATGACCCATCTGGACTGATTAAAATCTGCGTTAGACACCAGTGCCGGAAATTCGACATTCACGATTGGATCAAAGAGAGTCATTTGTGACATTACTGCCGTGATCAGAGAAAATTGGTTATCCAGCCAAGGAGCTGCCATGCAAACAAACGAGCGTTAGATGTACAGAGTATTGTTCAGGATATCGAAGTGGCAGACCCCGTGACCACGTAACATTTAAATAGGTCCTTTCTAACACCATTTTTGCGATAGGGCACCACCATCCAGAGGAACTTTCTCCATAACGGGGAATAAAATCCCGAAAACTAACGTAACCATCAATAAATGTGTATCTAAACGTGAACAGCAGTCTGAAGATGAGTTAGTAACCGGTAACGGCGCTATTTGTGTAAATAAACTGCATTATCTGTAGTGGCTGGTTGTTGTTTCCTTCTTTGCGAGTCTCAACCTGTACGTTATAGTTGCTGTGCAGACAGTATCGGGAAGGTGTGTTTCGGCCATCAGTCCAAGAACATCTTTTTAGCATATACGAGGTGCGACAATAAAGTAATGAGACTGATTTTCCTTGCAAGATGTGGCACAATATCTTTGACTTTGGTCTATAAGCTGCTTCTAGTCCAAGCGGGAACACTGCTCAGTCGTGAGTTGTGCTGTAATAAGTTAACACGTATTTGCGTCTCTCATCACGGAAATGGAACCGCATAATTTTGCGCAACGGTATGCCATTTCTTTTTGCGTTAAATTGGGTGAAAACGTGACGAAAACTTACGGTAAGCTTGAGAAGGCTTTTGGAGAGGAGGCTATGTCGAGAGCTCAAGTTTTTCGTTGGCATAAAATGTTTGGCGAAGGCAGAACTAATGTTGAAGATGAAGACCGCAGTGGACGACCATCAACCCCACGGACGGATGTCAACTTGGCCAGGGTGCATGAACTCATGTGATCTGATCGAAGATTATCCGTGAAAATGATTGCAGAAGAACTGAACATCAATCGAGGAACGGTTCGTCTAATAATAACTGAAGATCTTGGTATGAGAAAGATTTGTGCAAAAATGGCCCCCAAAAATCTCAACCACAACAGCAATTTTTAACCTAAAAACAAATTTCAGTACTACCACAGCCACCTTATTCATCAGATATCGCTCTGTGCGACTTTTTTCTATTTCCAAGAGTCAAAACGGCGGTCAAGGGGCACCATTTTCAAACAACACAAGATGTCCAAAAAAGTGTGACGAGGGTCTTGGAGGATATTACAGAAGACGAGTTCCAGAAATGTTACCATCAGTGGCAGAAGCGCTGGAAAAAGTGTGTGCAATCAGAAGGGAACTACTTTGGAGGAAACAACACTAAACTTGACTAAAATGGTAACAACTTTTTTTTCACATCAATCTCATAACTTTATTGTCGCACCTCGTATATCCCGATATAGAGTCTGCCAAAGCTGTTGAATTTTCATGCTTATTTATTGAATAATAACATAAATGCAGTTCAAATTTCTCCTAAATTATCCTAAAGTCATTAAAAAATTTTACGATCATCATACTCAATTCATATTTGCTCACTTCTCTGTTCTCTACGTTTATAATTGATGCGAACACAATTCATTGAACTCTTTCTGCCTTCAGCGGAACTGCTATCACGGTAAACTCGAAAAATTTTTCTTTCTTTGCTTTCATATCACAACAAAAGTAAGGTAGACACATGAGAATTCCGAGATAAGTGAGAGTGATTAATAGGTTTTATGGTTCTTACAAATAGGTGTTAGGCAACATGCAGTCTGCATCTGCGTAGCATTCGTTTTCTCTTTAAGAGAAAACTCTTTTACAGTTTTAGATTATGTCAGAAAGATTAAACATCTTGGTTATAATTTTACACTACTTCAATATAGCTTTCAGGTTCCTTCACATACACTGGGGGGAAAAAATCGCAACACTAAGAAGGAAGAGTGCGACATAAACGAAGATTGGTAGGCGTGTTTCACACCTGAAAGATGATTTCTATTCAAAATTCGTTCCAGTCGCTCCACTGCGAAGTGCATATCAGGTTTGCTTTAAACACACGCTGAAACAATCGTAAGTGTTAGTTATTGAGATTGGACATGCTGAATCGATGTTAGTCAAGAATGTCTTTAAGACGACGAACACACCATTATCAGCAGGTCACTGAGTTTGAATGACGCCGTGTAGTAGTGTTACGAGAAGCTGGATGTGTCTTCCGCAATACTGCAGAAAGACTTGGCAGGAATGTAGCCACTGTGAATGATTGTTGGCAGCGGTGCTTACGAGAATGTACGGCTGCAAGAGGACTGGGCTCTGGATGGCCTTGTGCCACTGCCGAGAGGGAAGACCGCCGTGTTTGGCGTACGGCTGTGGCGCGTCGTAGTGCGTCTGAAGCTGCAATTCGAGTGGCAGTTGGCATCGTAGTGACACAAAGAACTGTTACAAATCGGTTACTTCAAGGACAATTCCAAGCCAGACGCCCTTTAGCCTCCAGTCCACTGAACCCCAACTACCCCCGTTCGCGATTTGAGTGGTGTCAAACGAGAGGTCATCGGAGGGCGTAGTGGAAGTTTTTTTTATATCTTTATTTTTTTTTAATCTTATGGGACTTAAATGCTAAGATTGTCAGTCCCTAAGCTTACACACTTGTAATGTTGTTGCTTTAATTTGCTATGAAAGCGGTGCTGATGTTCAAGACCATAAAAGTGAGTTAAAAGATGTGAGCTGTCTCGGGAAGTTAACCTTGCATTACTGAGCAACTGTTTCACCAGGTATCCAGTCTAGCTTACCAAATTCCCAATCAGACAGACATTAATTATAATCTTTTAATAGTCATACGACAACCGGTGATATATATAAACTGATTTATTTCTTTTTATTTAAATTCTCATATATATATATATATATATATATATATATATATATATATATGAGAATTTAAATAAAATAAATAAATCAGTTTATATTTGGAAATTTATTTTAACATTGATCATTGAAATTTCAGCATATTAAACTTGATTCATAACTAAACTGGTGCCTTATTTAGGACTGTGAAAATGTGAGTTTGTAATCTTACGGAACACATCAAATATGGAGCCAAGATTGTGAGACTGCATACAACACTGCATTCATAAAATAACACACAAAGAACGTTGAAACATATGCAAGAGGAAATTAACCACAACCAACCGATTCAATTTTCACCCAAAGATGTTACGTTCGTGGCGCAATCCTGTCCGTCATGTAATTACCACACACTGGTATACTAAATTCATACTAACTCTCTGTGAAATCTTCCCGAAAAGAATAGCTGAGGGCTACGTTGATGATTACACCACATGCTTCACGTGGTCAACGTGGTTTACACAAAGAGTGTAACTCCACAATAATTTTGATAGTTCAAATAAATTAGATCGGAAAGCAATTTACAAAAGAAAAACCTCGAACTGGTTACTATCGTCTTACTGTTAACCTGATGGTTCAAACAATTGTATAAGCACGTGGTACTGGTCTCACAAAGTACACCCCACGTGGGTTGAACATAAAGAAAAGTTGCTATATTGAAAAATATTGTCAAGACGAGACGTTATAATCACACAAGCATTCGCATTTAAGATTGATGATCTTAGTTAGAGTTACTGATCAACACGTGGTTCCACTTTACTCACAAAGTAGTGACAAAGCAACTACCGGAAGATATTCTGAACTTCACACGTGAATTACACTGCGTTGCAATTTAAGATAACATAAGATATTTTAGAGCTAAACCTGAAATAAAGGTGATTAAATTTTCAGTTAGGCTGAACTTAAGAAATCCATTGTCCTACGGACTTAGCAGACACGCACTTAGCCGGAGATCTTACCACTTCAGACGCTCGCCACGGACAGACTGCCGTGGTCCCTTCCTGAGGGTGGCTCACAAATACAAACGGAAGTGGCAGGAGAGGCCGCTTCCTATGCCAACATGACAAGGGACGGACAGGACCATACTAAGAATAGAAACCTCTCTGCTTTTAGAAAGCGTAGCTACCTGTTCCGACGTTGGTCCTACTGTTCTCTAGCAGACAGGCTTGTCTGCTACCCTCAAGCATGCAACTAGAAATACATTTGCTCATTCATCCTCTCACACAGAAGGGAAGGGGGATGACAGTATCTTATCATATACAGTATATAAAAGGAAGCAGATGTAGGTTCCGTATGAGACTGTGTGACATGAATTACATATAAACTGTGTTTTAAAGTGTAGTAGTGTGACAGATCATTCTTGTTTATGTGTAAAAGTAACACGTTTCACTGCTCAGTCTCCTCCCAGATAGTCAGAAATGCCACAGTAAATTTAGAAGAGGAATTTATGCCGTAAATGACAACAGATTTAAGAAATTAACATGAAAGGAATCCAACAGAGACCTTTCATAACCCCAACGCTCCGGGAAAAGACTGTGCAGGGAATTTTCTGGGCATGCTAGGACATTCCCAAGCAGGCTTCTCACACCCAACTTAAACCAAAAATGCAAAGAAGAGGCAAAATGTCACCAGCTACTTGCTAAAACACAATAATTTCAACAAATCTTTAGAATCTACCAATTTCAAAGAGAAAAAAAAAACAATCTGTGACACCTATTTAAAAGATAGTGTAGACCTAATTCGGTCAGCAAGTAAAAACAATTGTTCCTGTGTCATTAATATGAAAACAATTTCTGGTTGTTACCCTTATGGAGTTCACCAATATTTGCTCATTGCAAGAGCCAACTGATCACAGGAAAATTTATGACTGTTTATTAACAAGTAAAATTTATGAAAATGGCAAAGGCGCCACAGCAATTAAAAAAATATGAAAATAACATCAGTATTATAAAGCAGAACATTACAATGCACAATCCGCAAAAGTAAAAAAAAGATAAGAGAAAAAACATGTTTTACAAAGTGGTTATCGCAAAAAGATTCTGTATCTTATAAAACTAATAATTTGTAGAATTAAAATAGCTTTGTGGCACTAATTTAATCACTCTACTATCTTTCAGTTAGTTAGCAAACAATGATCACTATGTCATTATATTGAAACTAGAATTAATTATGTGATTGTTTCCCTTAAGGGGTTCCTCACTATAAATATGCCCCATGCAAAGGCTAATCGATTACAGTCCAATGAGCATGAATAGCTATCTGACTGATAAACGAAGCAATGCCACAGGAATGAATTTACGAAACAAAATATCACAAATCGAAAACAACACACACCAACAAACATTGAGAAATAAAACAGCTCTGAAAGTACAATAGTCAACGTCTAAAAAAAAAACACCAATAAATGAAACACCTGTAAAATACAAGAGTCAAAGTCTAAAAAAACAATAAATAGAACACCTGCAAAATACAAGAGTCAGTCTAATAAACACCAATAAATCGAACTCCTGCCAAACACATGAGTCAAAGTTTCTCTGACAGAAACACACGTATATGCATTGAACTAAGAACCGTATAATCACTGTTCACTGACACACTCAGTAGTTCCACTGTTCCGAGGTACAATATAAGGGGAGGGGGGGGGGGTTCGTCGCTGCAGCTGTCAGTAGGGATTTTTGTCCATCTGTTGCATGCAATCCCGCCATCTCTGCCCTCTCATGAAGTTCTCTTGGTGGCCCGTGTCACGTACATCTCGATTTGGTTCCATGTTTGTGTTGTCAAATTCGTGCGGCATCCTCGTTTGACATGCCAGGTTGATATTCCTGGGCAAGGATGACACTTAATGGCTCTTCCTTGTGCCACCCTTAGCTACCAGCGAACATCGAACTATGATTTACTATCGCTTGACAGTGGGCATCCGCCAGGAAATGTTGATAGGCGTCGTTGAAGCCTGCCAGTTTCTCTGGACAGTATGTGTCAAAAGGCTCCACACCCCTTGTGTTGTTACATTCTTGAGTTATCCTGTGCCACCCTTAGCGACCAGAGAACATCGAACCATGATTTACTGTCGCTTGACAGTGGGCATCCGTCAGGAAATGTTGATAGGCATCATTGAAGTCTGCCAATTTCTCTGGACAGTACGTGTCAAAAGGATCCAAGCCCCTTTATCCCCTGTCTTCTGTCGTTCCACCGCGGCCGTCTCGTCACGGTCGCGTGCGTGTGGTGCGTTGCCAGCAGATGGATTTCCGCGCGGTGGACCGCTCGCCCATCTCAGGTCATCGCCTCCACGAAGGGTCGCACTGGTGCGGCCGGCCATTAGCTCCGGGCGCAAGGGAAAGTGTTTGACCCGTACCTTTCTTTTGTTGTGACCGCGCTCCCGAAGTGGCCCGGTTGACAGTGTGTCCTGCTGGGAAACCCACCAGTTTACAACTAGCCCTCCTCCTCGCTGCTCCCGCTGTCTCGTAAGAGTTTAGCCAGTTTGCTTTCACGGTCTCAACTGCATTCACAGAAATTGTTCATCATAGTTATGTGATTACAAAATGTCATACATAATACCGCTTAGTATTGTCTTTCACAATTTTTAAGAACAAAAGTGAAACTTATTCCTTTTTTAAATAAAAAAGTTACATGAATCGGCAATATAAAAATAAAAGTTAAATGACTTGACAATATAAAAAAAATTAAAGTGGAATGACTCGACAGTATAAAAATAAAAATTAAATGAACTGACAATATAATATCTGAATCCACATCACTAATGTGGTTCACTTGCGTTTCAATAAATCAAATGCTACTTATTAATTCACTAAAAAGAATAGGATTATGCCTTGTGTAAGTATAGGTCAGGACAGCATAGGGTTCACATGTTATTTACACACACACATGCACAACTGTTGTCTGTACTACAAACTAACTACCCATAAACATGAATTACTCAAAATTCTACCTCAATCCACTACTAGTTAATCCAACAGGCTACTTCAATGCTACTTAAACACCGTGTTTATACCACTACAACATTGTTCTAATTCGTCCTCTTCTTAACGTTTTCTCTATAAGAGAAAACTCTTTTACAGTTTTAGATTATGTCAGAAAGAT